>NC_091223.1:29028090-29155590 GCF_040958095.1 Procambarus clarkii
TCCAGGGTCTGCCCTACACATTATAGTCAGAATGGTCTCCAGTGTCTGCCTACACATTATAATCAGAATGGTCTCCAGGGTCTGCCCTATACATGTAGGAATGGTCTCCAGGGGTCTTCTTTACACATGTTAGTCAGATTGGTCTCCAGGGGTCTTCTTTACACATGTTAGTCAGATTGGTCTCCAGGGTCTGCCCTACATATATTAGTCAGAATGGGGTCCAACATCTGCCCTACATATGTTAGTCAGAATGGTCTCCAGGGTCTGCCCTTCATATGTTAGAATGGTCTCCAGGGTCTGCTCTACATATGTTAGAATGGTCTCCAGGGTCTGCTCTACATATGTTAGAATGGTCTCCATGGTCTGCTCTACATATGTTAGAATGGTCTCCAGGGTCTGCTCTACATATGTTAGAATGGTCTCCAGGGTCTGCTCTACATATGTTAGAATGGTCTCCATGGTCTGCTCTACATATGTTAGAATGGTCTCCAGGGTCTGCTCTGCATATGTTAGAATGGTCTCCAGGGTCTGCTCTACATATGTTAGAATGGTCTCCAGGGTCTGCTCTACATATGTTAGAATGGTCTCCAGGGTCTGCTCTGCATATGTTAGAATGGTCTCCAGGGTCTGCTCTACATATGTTAGAATGGTCTCCAGGGTCTGCTCTACATATGTTAGAATGGTCTCCAGGGTCTGCTCTACATATGTTAGAATGGTCTCCTTGGTCTGCTCTATGTATTATAGTGGTATGGGCTCCAGGGTCTGAAATATTCATATTCAGTATGGTCTTCAGGGTCTGAAATATTCATATTCAGTATGGTCTTCAGGGTCTGATCGAGTCATCAGTGTTGTCTTCATCAAAACATTTCTCTTTATTACGTCGTTTTAAACGAAAAAATTTCTTATTATTACATTTTAAAATACGTCATAAAAACGTTATTTTTTTTTTATTTTTTTGAGCATGAGTTCAAAAGAGACAGTATACAGAACAAGTACCCAATTGACAAGCAGGGAAGTGAGTAGAGCTAAAGAATAGGCTTATTATTAAGCATTTTTATCATAGTGAATAGCGGCGGGGCTTAACACAGCAGATGAACAATACCTCCAGACAGTTCCACTGTCAAGAGAAGCATTGCACATTCCACAGTCTCACAGCTGGAGGTCCAAAGGTTCTGGAGCTGTTCAGAAACTTACGTTGTTTTTTCTATTTCATCTACTTGACTCTATCTTTTCGTGGGATTCTGGAGTCGACCTTTACTTGTTTTTCTTCTTTGTGGTCTAACTTCTCGTTTAAACTTTGTTGCTAATACTAGCTGGAAAAGGTGATGGTGAAGTTGTCGCACCCAATGATTTGGGTGCATGTGGTAGTATATAACTCTTAATGAAATCTGGTAACATTGCCGGAACTTTATTCATTGAATACTTAAAGCTATAATTATGACTATATGGACTATTAAAAAAGAGAGAGGGAAGTAGGAGTCCAAGACCTCTTCCTGTTACACAACTTGGGTGTGGAACAAGTAATTATCAAAAGAAGGCACCATGCCGGGAAGGCTATGTAGCAGTAAGGCAGTGAGGTGAGGCAGCTACTTATTTGAGAAATGCTTATTTTATTTACCTTATAAGCTGAGGCAGCTTATTTTATTTGAGGAATACTCAGCTGATTTCTCTACATTTAGCATGGAACAAATTTGTGTCCAAGACCTCTTCCTGTTACACAATTTGGCTGTGTGTAACCAAACTAGAAGTGCTCTACAAATCAAAGGACCCAGAATGTGGATTGACCTCCTGAATCATGTCAAAGGGCTGTACCTCTCTCAACCAGTTTAAGAGTAAAACCAAGTACTACCTTATTAACTCCATATAACCTACCTTACCCCCCTAAATGTCAACCCATGTTATGATATTTTCTAAACAATGCTGTTTGTTCACCAACGTGTACAATTGCTGATTTCTTCTATGTTACCCCCACTTTTTTATTTTTATTCCTTCTTTCAACACAATTTATACCTAATCCTGAGTACTATTATGTTTTATTCCAAGTGTTTTTCCCCCACACCTTGCCCGAAATGCTATGAGTATTAGTGGCTTTAGGTATTGTATGTACTAGCTCTGTCTATAAATCCAACATTATGTTTGTAAATCAACTGTATGTACTTTTCCTGAATAAAATTTATTTATTATTATTTATATATTAATCAGTAAGTATCAAAAGAAGGCCCCAAGCTGGGAAGGCTATGTAGCACCATTGTGTGTAACAATAAACCTTTTTTTTTAACAAATAATGCACCTGTATGGTAAAACAAATCCTGTCAGCTGTAAAAGTATTGATGCAGTTATTTAAATGAAAAATATAATGAAAGAAATATTACTGGTTTATTTTTATCCTATCTTTGTGTACTATACAGTATATCCAAGCAAGTGAAAAATTGAGACATAATGTACAAAAAAACAAAATTGAGACATAATGTTAATGAGTTATTAAAAAATGATTAGCATGGATTAGCAGTTCAAAAGAAATATGACTATAACATATCAACATGAGATCTTAATGATCCATGGTTAACATGATTTAATAAGGATAATACAGTATTTGTAATAATACAAACTATAATTTAAAATCTTTATTACTGATTTTTTGTTATTAAGAAGATTAAGTATACACAGCAATGTGCTGCTACCCTATTATATATGGAATATTACACAGTGTAGATAAAAAACTAGCTATAAGTTTATCTAATACTCCCATCTCACAGGATGGTTAGACATACTGTACATGGAATCAAGGTAGAAAATACCAGCCTCAATACAAAAAACAAATCAACTCTGACTAAACAACTCTTCACGATTTTCACAAGAGGTAAGCACTGATCCATGAAAACATTATATTATAGTTACTCTTACCAGTTTCTACAAGACTCCTCTCAAACAATATATTTTTTAACATGTTTAGGTATACATAGCAATGCGTTGCTTCCCTATTCTGTATGAAATATCACACAGTGTAGATCAAAAACCAGCTACAAGCTCATCCAACATCCTCACCTCACAGGATGGCCAGTCATACATGGAACCAGGAAAGAACTAAATACTTAAGACTGATCTATTAGCCTCCACTGGCAAAATCTGGGTGCAGCACAAGAATATCTTCCAATATTCCTGAGTGTATGAAGTAATTGCAGAACTCAAAATACCTCATACAATTTGGTATGAAGTCACTGATAACAGGGCAATCACAGATATAGTGTTGGAGAGTATGTTCTCTCAAGTAGGACTGAAAACAGATGTTTTTTTTCCACCAAGGGGGTTATAAACCCATGGAACCGCCTACCCATTGAAGCTGTAAATGCCAAATTCCAGCTAAAAAAATATCATTAGGACAATTGGCGGGCCTTTAACAAGCCGCCGGCTTTCCGTCCTCGTCGAGGCCACTAGATAGTTAGTGGCCCTTGGGTAAATTCAGTAAATATATACAATAATTGTCAGCGTATCTTCCGAGCAACAAGGACAGCTACACAGTATCTCTTAGAATTACGTAAGTAAACAACAAATGTAACATATTTGTTTACTACAATGTCGGTGCTGCCTGTAGAAGCTGAAAAAACATAGTTTTACTTCGAAATATATACAAATTTTATAAGACAATTCGACGTAAATAGGATACAGTAGAGCTCCGATAAGTCAGCGCTAATTCTTCAATATGAAGAATGTTGCTGCTCTCTGATTGGCCAAACGAAACACAGTAGTGACCTCTATTGGCACGCAGGTGAACCAGACCCAGAACCCAAATATCTCCCTAAGTGGACCTACGTGAATTGCACCTAAGCATCTTCTTAGGGCATACTTAGGAACCTTCGAAGCAAACCTACTTACAAAGAAATACATGGAGCTTCATGAATCTAGGTCCTGGACATTTGGAGGTGAAAGTGGTGGACCTGATAAGTTAAGAACTATTATTTTGCTTGGTGTTGAGGTTTCATGTGTTGTTGTTAGGATACAGATGTCAAAGACATTGATTAAATCCACAGAAACATCGTCTGATGATGTCATCTCTGTTGGCGACGCTCACTGTTGCTATGTGTGTGTGTATAGTAACATTTACAGGGCCAACTGTGTTTGCTCGGATCACACCATCTGCTATTTCATTTGTTTTAGAATTGTATATATAAGAGTTCTTGCATTCTTGTAAAGCCCACAAAGCTTTCGGCAGGTCCTTAATCCTAATTTTCACTAGAACACGACCAGCCAAATCGTTTAACAACCAGGTTCAGCGCCAGCCGAGTGTCTTATTCCCGCACAACAGGGAATATTTCTGTTTGAAGGTAGACTCCATGGAGCTTGACTTTTAGTTTTAAAACCATAGTTGCACAGTATCCAGTGCTCTTACAAACACACACACACACACACACACACACACACACACACACACAAACACACACACACACACACACACACACACACACACACACACACACACACACACACACACACACACACACGCACGCACTCTCACACACACACTCTCACTCACTCACACACACACACACACACACACACACACACACACACACACACACACACACACACACACACACACACACACACACACACAGGAATGGAATTTTAAAGAGATGGCAATCCCGGGCTGTGAGGGTTTCAGAGACTACATAGCAGGCACCATAACAATGGGAGGACCAAGGATAGTAGTAGCAGTAATATATAACCCTCCACCAAATGACAGAAGACCCAGTCAAGAGTACGAAAGCAACAACATAGCAGTTAACACTATAATTGAGAGGGCAGCCTCTTCTGCCTGTAGAAATAGATCCCACCTGCTCATCATGGGGGACTTCAATCACGGAAGGATTGATTGGGAGAACAAGGAACCGCATGGAGGCGAGGATACGTGGAGAGTCAAACTACTGGAGGTGGCGACTAGAAACTTCTTAACCCAGCATGTCAGTGAACCCACAAGGATGAGAGGAAATGACGAACCAGCGAGACTCGACCTGGTTTTCACCCTGAACAACTCTGACATAAGAGAAATCAGTTTTGAGGACCCTGTAGGAATGAGCGACCACAGTGTATTGGTGTTTGAGTACCTGATTGAAGAAGGGTTATTGAACTCGAGGAGGGATACCGAAACCAAAAGGTTAGCATACCGAAAGGGAAACTATGAGGAGATAAGAAAATGCCTAGCAGATATAGCATGGGAAACAGAGCTCAGGGAAAAGACGGCCCAAGATATGATGGAATACATCACGCAAAAATGCAAGGACGCAGCAAACAAGTTTGTCCCAGTCCAAAAGGAAAACAGTGAAATGAAGATGAGAAACCCATGGTTTAATCAGAGATGTAGGCTAGCTAAGCAGCAAAGTAAAAGGGCATGGAGAAACTATTTAAATAACAGGACACTGGAGAGCAGAGAAAGATACCAGAATGCCAGGAATGAATATGTTAATATGAGAAGAGAGGGAGAAAGACAATACGAAAATGACATCGCAAGCAAGCAAGCACTCAGCCTAAATTGCTGCATAGCCACATCAGGAGAAAAACAACAGTAAAGGAACAGGTTATGAAATTAAGGATAGGGGCAGAAGGATTCACTACAAACGACAAGGAAGTGTGTGAGGAACTGAATAAGAAATTCCAAGAGGTCTTCACCTTAGAGCAAGGAGAAATCCCAGAGATAAGAGAGGGAATAGCTAACCAGGAACCACTGGAAGAGTTTGCGATTACCAGCGGGGAAGTAAGGAAGTGTTTACTAGAATTGGATGTGACAAAGGCTATAGGCCCAGATGGAATCTCCCCTTGGATACTAAAGGAAAGAGCAGAAGAACTGTGCCTCCCGCTCTCCATGGTGTATAACAAATCACTGGCAACAGGGGAACTGCCAGAAATTTGGAAAGCAGCTAACGTAGTCCTGATATACAAGAAAGGGGATAGACAGGAGGCACTGAATTACAGACCAGTGTCCCAAACCTGCATACCATGCAAGATGATGGAGAAGATTGTGCGAAGAAAGCTAGTGGAGCACCTGGAGCGAAAGAACTTTGTAACACAGCATCAACATGGATGCAGGTATGGCAGGTCCTGCCTCACAGGGTTACTTGAATTCTACGACCAGGCAACAAAAATAAGGCAAGAAAGAGAAGGGTGGGCAGACTGCATATTTTTGGATTGTCAGAAAGCCTTTGACACAGTGCCACACAAGAGGCTAGTAAAAAAGTTAGAGATGCAGGCTGGAGTGAAAGGGAAGGTACTCCATTGAATAAAGGAGTTCTTAAGTAACAGGAGACAACGAGTCAGTGTGAGGGCGTGAGGTCTCAGAATGGCGAGACGTTACGAGTGGAGTCCCGCAGGTGTCAGTCCTTGAACCTACACTGTTTCTGATATATGTAAATGATCTCCCAGAGGGTATAGAATCGCTTCTTTCAATGTTTGCAGATGAGGCAAAAATTATGAGGAGAATTGAAACTGAGGATGATAGTAGGAGGCTACAAGATGACCTAGACAGACTGAGTGAATGGTTCAACAAATGGCTGTTGAAGTTCAACCCGAGTAAATGCAAAGTAATGAAACTAGGTGGTGGAAATAGGAGGCCAAACACAGGATACAGAATAGGAGATGAAGTACTTAATGAAACGAACAGAAAGAAAGATCTAGGAGTTGATATCACACCAAACCTGTCTCCTGAAGCCCACATAAAAAGAATAACGTCTGCGGCAAATGCGAGGCTGGCTAACATCAGAACAGCGTTTAGGAACCTGTGTAAGGAATCATTCAGAATCTTGTACACCACATATGTAAGACCAATCCTGGAGTATGCGGCCCCAGCATGGAGCCCGTACCTTGTCAAGCACAAGACGAAGCTGGAAAAAGTCCAAAGGTATGCCACTAGACTAGTCCCAGAACTAAGAGGCATGAGTTACGAGGAAAGGCTGCGGGAAATGCACCTTACGACACTGGAAGACAGAAGAGTAAGGGGAGACATGATCACAACCTACAAAATCCTCAGAGGAATCGACCGGGTAAACAAAGATAAACTATTCAACACTGGTGGGATGCGAACAAGGGGACACAGGTGGAAACTGAGTACCCACATGAGCCACAGAGACGTTAGAAGGAACTTTTTCAGTGTCAGAGTAGTTATCGGATGGAATGCACTAGGCAGTGATGTGGTGGAGGCTGACTCCATACACAGTTTTAAATGTAGATATGATAGAGCCCAGTAGGCTCAGGAATCTGTACACCAGTTGATTGACAGTTGAGAGGCGGGACCAAAGAGCCAAAGCTCAACCCCCGCAAGCACAAATAGGTGAGTACACACACACACACACACACACACACACACACACACACACAGAGTTAGAAAGAATGCACACACAAGAAAGAGTTAGTGAGGCAGACCCAGACATAGTGGCAACAGTGGAAACTAAAATAAATAGCATGATCTCGGATGAAATCTTTCCAGAGGGGTACCAGGTGATAAGAAAAGAAAGGACACAGAGACAGGGAGGAGGAGTAGCACTCCTAATAAAGCGGAAATGGAAGTTTGATGAGCTGGAAAATCCGGGTACCAATGAAAGCACGAGCTTCATACATGGAACTCTGACAGTGGATGGGAAGAAGATTGTAATCTTGATACTCTACAATCCCCCACCAAACAGTAGAAGGCCCAGGCAGGAGTACGAGGACAGCAACAAGGCATGTATAGATGAACTGCAGAGGGCAGCAACAATAGCGCATAGAATGAGAGCGAAGCTGCTGGTCATGGGGGACCTAAATCACGGAGAGATAGATTGGGAAACGAGGAATCCCCATGGCGGGGAGGAGACCTGGGGAGCGAAGCTGGTAGACGTTATTGACAGGAATTTCCTAATACAGCATGTGAAGGAAGATACTAGGGAAAGAGGAGAGGATACGCCCAGCCTATTAGATCTCATTTTCACCCAGAATGTATAAGACATCGAGCAGTTGGAACATGAAATACCACTAGGAGCCAGTGACCATTGTGTCCTAGTCTTTGACTACATGATGGAGCTTAAAATTGTGACCAAAGGACAAGAGGTCCGGGAAAGGAAACTTGATTACAGAAAAGGGGACTACAGAAGGATAAGGGACTACCTGGGAGAAGTGCAGTGGGAGGAAGAACTTAGAGGAAAAACAGTGCAAGGTATGATGAACCAAGTCATATGGAAATGCAAGGAGGCTGAAGAGAGATTTATTCCAACAGTAAAGGAAAAAAGCAGGAGGGAATATAATAACCCATGGTTTAATAGACAGTGTCAGGAAGCAAAGGTGAAAAGCAGGAGGGAGTGGAGGAAGTACAGAAGACAAAGGACAGAGGACAACAGGATTAGATGTAACAGAGCTAGGAATGATTACATTAACATAAGACAAGTGTCGGAAAGAAATTATGAGAATGATAATGCGACCAAAGCGAAAAAGCAACCTAAATTACTACATAGCCATATAAGAAGGAAGATGTCGGTAAATGACCAAGTGACAATACTGAGGAAAACAGAAGGGGCATATACAGAAAGCGACAAGGAAATCTGCGAGGTACTGAATGCAAGTTTCCATGGAGTGTTCACAACCGAGCCTTAGCAGCTCCCATTGTTAGAAGCGATTACCCTAGATGAAAGACTATCAGATATAGAGGTGACAACAGAGGAGGTAATGAAACAGTTGACAACACTGGATGCAAATAAAGCTGTTGGACCAGACAAAGTATCACCGTGGAAACTTAAAGAGGCAGCGCAGGCTCTCAGCGTGCCTCTGGCAATGATCTTTAATGAGTCACTTATGTCGGGAGAATTGCCCAGTTGCTGGAAGGAGGCAAATGTCGTACCGATTTTCAAGAAAGGTGATAGGGAGGAGGCACTTAACTACAGACCCGTATCACTGACAAGCATCCCCTGCAAAATACTTGAAAGAATAATTATGCTAGGACTTGTTGAGCACCTGGAGAGCATTGGGTTTGTAAACGAGCACCAACATGGTTTCTGGACATGGAAATCATTCCTAACAAACCTTTTAGAATTCTATGATTCGCAGGACAGAGAAGGCTGGGCAGACTGAATATTTCTTGACTGCCAAAAGGCCTTTGATACAGTACCGCACATGAGACTGCTATACAAACTTGAGAGGCAGGCAGGAGTAAGTGGAAAGGCCCTAGCATGGGTGAAGAACTACCTAACAGGAAGGAGCCAGAGGGTAAGGGTAAGGGGCGAGAAGTCGGACTGGCGAACAGTAACAAGTGGAGTACCTCAAGGATCGGTGCTGGGACCAATCCTCTTTCTAATTTACGTAAATGATATGTTTACAGGAGTGGAATCATACATGTGAATGTTTGCGGATGGGGCAAAATTAATGAGAAGAGTTGTGACAGACGAGGATTGTAGGATCCTCCAAGAGGACTTAAACAGGTTGCAGAGATGGTCAGGGAAATGGCTACTGGAGTTTAACACCAGTAAATGTAAAGTTATTAAAATGGGATCAGGTGATAGGAGACCAAAGGGACAGTACACAATGAAGGGGAAGTGCCTACCTGTAACGATTCGAGAAAGAGACCTGGGAGTGGATGTGACACCTAATCTAACTCCTGAGGCACATATAAATAGGATAACGACAGTAGCGTACTCTACACTGGCGAAAATTAGAACTTCATTCAGAAACCTAAATGAGGAGGCTTTTAGGGCGCTTTACACTGCCAATGTGAGACCCATCTTAGAATATGCCGCGCCATCATGGAGCCCCCACCTGAAGAAACACATAAGAAAACTGGAGAAGGTTCAGAGGTTTGCGACGAGGCTTGTCCCAGAGTTACGAGGGATGGGATATGAAGAGCGTCTGAAGGAACTGAACCTTACGACACTGGAGAAAAGAAGGGAGAGAGAAGATATGATAGGGACATAAAATACTCAGGGGAATTGACTAAGTGGAAATAGATGAAATGTTCACACGTAATAATAACAGAACGAGGGGACATGGGTGGAAACTGGAAACTCAGATGAGTCACAGAGATGTTAGGAAGTTTTCTTTCAGCGTAAGAGTAGTGGAAAAATGGAATGCACCTGGGGAACAGGTTGTGGAAGAAAACTCTATTCATACTTTTAAAATTAGGTATGATAGGGAAATGGGACAGGAGTCATTGCTGTAAGCAACCGATAGCTGGAAAGGCGGGATCCAAGAGTCAATGCTCGATCCTGCAAGCACAAATAGGTGAGTACAAATAGGTAAGTACACACACACACACACACACACAGCTCCTGCCTGGAGTCCATACCTAGTTAAACACAATACAAAGTTAGAGAAGATTCAGCGGTATGCCTCCAGTCTTGTCCCAGAACCGAGAGGTATGAGCTACGAGGAAAGGCTGAAGGATCTGAACCTCACGTCCCTGGAAAACAGAAAAGTAAAGGGAGACATGATAACCACCTACAAAATTTTCAGGAGGAACTGACAGGGTGGACAAAGACAAAATCTTCAGCACGGGTGGAACTAGAACAAGGGGGCACAGGAGGAAACTTAGTACCCAAATGAGCCACAGAGACATTTAAAAGAATTTTTTCAGAGTCAGAGTAGTTAATAAATAGGATGCACTAGAAGTGATGTGGTGGAGGCTGACTCCATACACAGTTTCAAATGTAGGTATGATAGAGCCCAATAGGCTCAGGAATCAGTACACCAGTTGATTGACAGTTGAGAGGCGAGACCAAAGAGACAAGGCTCAACTCTCGCAAGCACAAATAGGTGAGTACACACACACACAATGTAATGAACCTACACCTAATGTAATGAAGATAGGTGTAGGGAGCAGGAGGCCAGATACATGGTATCGTTTGGGAGATGAAATTCTTCAAAGAGAGAGAGAGAGAGTCAGACTTTCGGGTTGATATCACGCCAGACCTGTCCCTTGAAGCCCATATCAAGAGAATAACATTAGCGGCCTATGCCGGGTTGACAACATAAGAACGGCCTTTAGAGACCTGTGTAAAGAATCATTCAAAACTTTGTATACCACATAAGTCAGGACAATCCTAGAGTATGCAGTTCCAGCAAAGAGTCCATGTCTAGTCATGCATAAGACTAAACTGTTAAAGGTTCAAAGATTTGCCACCAGACAAATACCCAAACTGAAGGGTATGAAGTACGAGGAGAGACTATGGGAATTAAACCTCACGTCGCTGGAAGACCGAAGAGTTAGTGTGGACATGATAGTAGCATAAATTGAGACTACGACCATGCCCAACACCTGAGTGTTGATGTGTAGGATTGACGAATATATAGCTATTACCATGGTACACTCATCTCAACAAGATACAAGACCTTTGTATATTATGGATTGAGATTTTTTAGGAGTCGGCTGTCTGATTGGCGACGATGTCTTTTACTCTCGCGGAATAAACAGATTGATGTGGGCCTTCCTTAATCTGGACAATGTTACATAGATTTCTCTGCTTATATAACTGTTATGTTTCCAAGTTTCCTAAGGAAAAAAACAGACACTCAGGTTGAGCTATGGGGAGGCGATGACTTAAGGAATTGACAGGTTATGGATGAGATAGCAGGTGAATGAGGGGGGAGGGGAAGAGCTTGGAGCAGGGGCTGTGAGCGGATCTGTTGGGTATGAGATGACTCTTCCCTAAACGGACCAGTAAAGCCCGCTCCTTTGACTGATGCGGTTGCTGCCTGGAGGTCGGCCTGCAACAGGATGAGCACATCTCCTGAAGATACCGTTTCTGGTGTTGTGACTATAACATCTTTACCTTAATATTTATTTATCTTTCCATATATTACACTACCAGACACTTCTCCTAACTCTCTTTATTGGAAAAAGTTTTTCTATAGATGAATGATTCATTTATGTAACTCCTTGAAAGGCATACCTGAAAGTCCCCGTGGAGCAGCCTACCCGAAAGTATGCCAAGGAGCAGCTTACCTGACAACCTCATAGCTTTATGTGGTGCGGAGAGGGTGGAGGAGGGGGGGGGGAGGTGAAGTGCTGGTGTGATGAAGCCCCTAGGTTTGATCTAAAATTACATATATTCATACACTAGTGGAAATACCAACCTGCTGCAGCCCTGGGAGAGTACAACATGGCTACCTTGAGGTGCTTCCTTACCTTGAGGTGCTTCCGGGGCTTAGCGTCCCCGCGGCCCGGTCGTCGACCAGGCCTCCTACGGCACAGAGTTACTGGGTCCCGAAGTGGAGAATTTCCAGTTCTCTGCCATCTTTGGGCTCGAGCAACTGAGTGGTCTCCTTCCCCAGAGAGTTTGCGGAGGTTACCGTCTCCCTTAAGTTTTGAGTTACTTTGTTATTTATGGGATTCTTTGTCAGGACTGTAGGTTGGACACAGCACAACTCAACACTCGACCATTCCCCAGGATGCGACCCACAACAGTCGACTAACACCCAGGTACCTATTTAGTGCTAGGTGGCGGGCACAACTAGGTGAACAGACCTAGACTTCAACCATGGGAAGATAGATTGGAAGAACAGAGACCCGAATGGAGGACCAGAAACATGGAGAGCTAAGCTGCTGAACGTGGCAATAAGAAACTTTCTAAGCCAGCACATCAAAGAACCAACAAGAATGAGAGGAGAAGATGAACCAGCAATGCTTGATTTGATATTTACCCTAAATGAGTGGGATATAAGGGAAGTTAAGATGGAAGCGCCTTGGGAATGAGTGACCACAGTGTATTGAACTTTGAGTACCTGGTAGAGCTAGGAATTATCTCCCCCAAAAAAGAACTAGGAATCAAAAGGCTGGCATACCGAAAGGGGAATTATGAACAGATGAGAAGTTTCATAAGTGAAATACCTTGGGACACAGACCTCAGAGACAAGTCTGTACAGGGTATGATGGACTATGTTACCCAAAAGTGTCAGGAGGCAGTAAACAGGTTCATCCCGGCCCAAAGGGAAAAATCCGAGAAGCAACAGAAGAATCCATGGTATAATAGGGCATGTATGGAAGCGAAGAAACTGAACAAAAGGGCGTGGAGGAACTTCCGGAATAACACAACACCAGAAAGCAGAGAGAGATACCAGAGAATCAGGAATGAGTACGTCAGGGTGAGAAGAGAAGCAGAGAAAAGTTTTGAAAATGATATAGCAAACAAACCCAAGACCAAACCAAAGCTACTCCACAGTCACATCAGAAGGAAAACAACAGTGAAAGAACAGGTATTGAAACTTAGAACAGGCGAGGACAGGTATACAGAGAATGACAGAGAGGTGTGTGAAGAACTCAACAAGAGGTTCCAGGACATCTTCACAATAGAACAAGGTGAGGTCACTGTGCTAGGAGAAAGGGAGGTAAACCAGGCGGCCTTGGAAGAGTTCGAAATTACGAGAGAGGAGGTCAAGAGACACCTGCTGGATCTGGATGTTAGAAAGTCTGTTGGTCCAGATGGGATCTCACCATGGATACTGAAAGAGTGTGCAGAGGCACTTTGCTTGCCACTCTCCATAGTGTATAGTAAGTCACTGGAGATGGGAGACCTACCAGAAATATGGAAGACGGCGAATGTGGTCCCAATATACAAAAAGGGCGACAGGCAAGAGGCACTGAACTACAGGCCAGTGTCCTTGACTTGTATACCATGCAAGGTGATGGAGAAGATCATGACAAAAAACCTGGTAACACATCTGGAGAGAAGGGACTTTGTGACAAATCGCCAACATGGGTTCAGGGAGGGTAAATCTTGCCTTACAGGCTTGATAGACTTCTATGATCAGGTGACAAAGATTAAGCAAGAAAGAGAGGGCTGGGCGGACTGTATTTTCTTGGATCGTTGGAAAGCCTTTGACACAGTACCGCATAAGAGGCTGGTACATAAGCTGGAGAGACAGGCAGGTGTAGCTGGTAAGGTGCTCCAGTGGATAAGGGAGTACCTAAGTAATAGGAAGCAGAGAGTTACGGTGAGGGGGTAAGACCTCCAATTGGCGTGAAGTCACCAGTGGAGTCCCACAGGGCTCTGTACTCGGTCCTATCTTGTTTCAGATATATGTAAATGATCTCCCGGAGGGTATCGATTCCTTTCTCTCAATGTTTGTGGACGATGCTAAAATTATGAGAAGGATTAAAACAGAAGAGGACTGTTTGAGGCTTCAAGAAGACCTAGACAAGCTGAAGGAATGGTCGAACAAATGGTTGTTAGAGTTTAACCCAACCAAATGTAATGTAATGAAGATAGGTGTAGGGAGCAGGAGGCCAGATACAAGTTATCATCTGGGAGAGGAAATTCTTCAGGAGTCAGAGAAGGAAAAAGACTTGGGGGTTGGTATCACGCCAGACCTGTCTCCTGCAGCACATATCAAGCGGATAACATCAGCAGCATATGCCAGGCTGGCCAACATACGAACGGCATTCAGAAACTTAGAAACTTGTGTAAAGAATCATTCAGAACTTTGTATACCACATATGTCAGGCCAATCCTGGAGTATGCAGCCCCAGCATGGAGTCCATATCTATTCAAGGATAAGACTAAACTGGAAAAGGTTCAAAGGTTTGCCACCAGACTAGTACCCGAGCTGAGAGGTATGAGCTATGAGGAGAGACTACGGGAATTAAACCTCACTTCGCTGGAAGACAGAAGAGTTAAGGGGGACATGATCACCATATTCAAGATTCTGAATTGAATTGATAGGCTTCTTGAGGTTATCTTGAGATGATTTCGGGGCTTTTTTAGTGTCCCCGCGGCCCGGTCCTCGACCAGGCCTCCACCCCCAGGAAGCAGCCCGTGACAGCTGACTAACACCCAGGTACCTATTTTACTGCTAGGTAACAGGGGCATAGGGTGAAAGAAACTCTGCCCATTGTTTCTCGCCGGTGCCTGGGATCGAACCCAGGACCACAGGATCACAAGTCCCGCGTGCTGTCCGCTCGGCCGACCGGCTCCCGGGCAAAGCAATGCACTAGGGTTTGATGGTCCCATCGAAATGATGGGCCCAGCCCATCTGGGTAGATAAAGGGTAGATAAAGACAGGCTATTTAACACATAGGGGCACACGCACAACGGGACACAGGTGGAAATTGAGTGCCAAAATGAGCCACAGAGATATTAGAAAGAACTTTTTTAGTATCAGAGTGTTTGACAAATGGAATGCATTAGGAATGTGGTGAAGGCTGACTCCATACACAGTTTCAAGTGTAGATATGATAGAGCCCAATAGGCTCAGGAATCTGTACACCTGTTGATTGACGGTTGAGAGGCGGGACCAAAGAGCCAGAGCTCAACCCCCGCAAACACAACTAGGTGAACTAGGTGAGTACACCGCACAATTTCATGTGCGAGCTCCTACCTCCCACACCACATCCCATTCATTCACGTCAGACATACCTCAAGAGAGAGGGGAGGAGGCGGGCAGCAGTCACCTTACCTAGCTGCTGCCTCACCACTTATACCACCAACCTTACCCAGTAGGTCAAGTCTCATAAGACAATATTGCACTATCAGCAAGAGAATATATATATATATATATATATATATATATATATATATATATATATATATATATATATATATATATATATATATATATATATATATATATATATATATATATATTTATATATATATATATATATATATATATATATATATATATATATATATATATATATATATACCAATCTTTATGTACCCAATCTGAAAATCTTTACCATTGTGATCATTGCTGTCTTATATGTGCTGTCAATCTGCTGTATGGTGTCTATTAATCTTGTTTAAATTACTAATCAAGCTGTCAACGTAATCAATCAGAGCTTTAATATAACAATGTGCTTTAATATACTTACTAAGCTCTCTCATTTCATTTTTCTCTTGCAATGTATCTTTATCATTTATCAATTCTGATAGAAATTACCTTCTTAAAAATATCTGTTAGATTAAGGACCTGCCCGAAACGCTGCGCGTACTAGTGGCTTTACAAGAGTGTAAATACGGTACTATCCAATGTATTCTCACAAACCCAATGTACTTTCTTGTATATATATAAATAAATAAATATATATATATATATATATATATATATATATATATATATATATATATGTGTGTATATCACGAAAGTAAACACGTGATTAAAAATGTGACAATGTGTACTCCTTCTGAAGATGTATTAATATACGAAAGTACTTAAGGAAATTCCTGTTTCATTTTTCCTCCGTGGTCTGACTTTGTCATATATATATATATATATATATATATATATATATATATATATATATATATATATATATATATATATATATATATATATATATATATATATATATATGACAATGTCAGACCACGGAGGAAAAATGAAACAGGAAATTTCCTTAAGTACTTTCGTATATTAAATACATCTTCAGAAGGTCCTTCTGAAGGACCTTCTGAAGATGTATTTAATATACGAAAGTACTTAAGGAAATTTCCTGTTTCATTTTTCCTCCGTGGTCTGACATTGTCACATTCTTAATCGCGTGTTTATTTTCGTGATATACACACATATATATATATATATATATATATATATATATATATATATATATATATATGTCGTACCTAATAGCCAGAACGCACTTCTCAGCCTACTATTCAAGGACCGATTTGCCTAATAAGCCAAGTTTTCATGAATTAATGTTTTTTCGTCTACCTAACCTACCTAACCTAACCTAACCTAGCTTTTTTTGGCTACCTAACCTAACCTTACCTATAAATATAGGTTAGGTTAGGTTAGGTAGGGTTGGTTAGGTTCGGTCATATATCTACGTTAATTTTAACTCCAATAAAAAAAAATTGACCTCATACATAGAGAAAAGGGTTGCTTTATCATTTCATAAGAAAAAAATTATAGTAAATATATTAATTCAGGAAAACTTGGCTTATTAGGCAAATCGGGCCTTGAATAGTAGGCTGAAAAGTGAGTTCTGGCTACTAGGTACGACATATATATATATATATGTCGTACCTAGCAGCCAGAACTCACTTCTGAGCCTACTATGCAAGGCCCGATTTGCCTAATAAGCCAAGTTTTCATGAATTAATTGCTTTTCGCCTACCTAACCAACCTAACCTAACCTAACCTAACTTTTTCGGCTACCTAACCTAACCTAACCTAACCTATAAAGATAGGTTAGGTAGGGTTGGTTAGGTTCGGTCATATATCTACGTTAATTTTAACTCCAATAAAAAAAAATTGACCTCATACATAATGAAATGGGTAGCTTTATCATTTCATAAGAAAAAAATTAGAGAAAATATATTAATTCAGTAAAACTTGGCTTATTAGGCAAATCGGGCCTCGCATAGTAGGCTGAGAAGTATATATATATATATGTCGTACCTAGTAGCCAGAACTCACTTCTCAGCCTACTATTCAAGGCCCGATTTGCCTAATAAGCCAAGTTTTCCTGAATTAATATATTTACTATAATTTTTTTCTTATGAAATGATAAAGCAACCCTTTTCTCTATGTATGAGGTCAATTTTTTTTTATTGGAGTTAAAATTAACGTAGATATATGACCGAACCTAACCAACCCTACCTAACCTAACCTAACCTATATTTATAGGTAAGGTTAGGTTAGGTAGCCAAAAAAAGCTAGGTTAGGTTAGGTTAGGTAGGTTAGGTAGACGAAAAAACATTAATTCATGAAAACTTGGCTTATTAGGCAAATCGGGCCTTGAATAGTAGGCTGAGAAGTGCGTTCTGGCTATTAGGTACGACATATATATATATATATATATATATATATATATATATATATATATATATATATATATATATATATATATATATATATATATATATATATATATATATATATATATATATATATATATATATATACATACCAGCCCGTCCTCCAAAAATGGGGTGGTAAATGTAAGGAGACAAATAACTGCAATTATGTACTATTCATAGCAGTTAGGAAGTGTACTTATTTTCACTTAGTATTAAATCGTACTGTCAAATATGTTGTGAATATTTGAGTTTACCTGAAAAACTGAATAGAAAATCACACTCACCTAACAGTCTTAGTTTTTGAAGATAATAATTTTATTGCTTCTTAATTACAATTTTTACTTAACCTATAGCTATATTGATATTACAGTTTTATAAAACTTATAAAACAAAACTAAAATATATCAATAAATTGTAAAGTAACTCAGGATATTTTAAATTTTTTTATAAAATCTATATTGTTTAATAAACCTGGAAAAGAAATTCTTGATATTTAAAACTTGTGTATAGCATTTTGAAATTGATAACTTCATCCTAAAATTCTGAGTGTCAGAAAACGATGAGAATTAAATCGGGGGAGGGAGTTGGGTAAATGTAACAGCCCCAGAAGTGTAATTATGCACTGTTTATGACAGTAATGAAATGTACTTATTACACTTAGTATTAAATCGTACTGTCAATTCGGAGGATGGGTTGATACATACATATATATATTAGTATATTTTGGTAGCAGTCTTTCCTGTAGACATATATTATTAAATATGACCGAAAAAGTAAGATTAATAATTCTAACACGAATTTTCTCGATCTTTCTTATGTTTCTTTTCACTGTTGATGGTAATTGAAAAATCAAATCTCCAAAATTCATTTTTATTTCTAGTCTGACACGACACTTGAACGCGTTTCGTAATAACTTATTACATTTTCAAAGACTTTTAGTTTACACACATACAACTATTACCTGCAAACATATATATATATATATATATATATATATATATATATATATATATATTTTTTTTTTTTTTTTTTTTTTTTTTTTTGTGAGGGTACCACCTCTGGTGCCAATGTGGGGACCCATAGCCTCGGAGAAGAAAATAAAAAGTATTCGGAGGAGACCTTGTGGTTTCTCACTGAACACTAATATTATCTTCTCCTACCACCCCCATTCTTTTGTATGTACACATATATATTTACTTTATTTGAACTTTGTTACAAAAAAGGAGTTACATATGAGTTACAAAGATGGTCATCATAGGTTGTCGAGTTCCTCCAGCTCCTCAGATGGCGGGCAGGAACCCTGGATGCAGTGCGCATTTCCCCTCTGTATCGCCACACTGAGGCGCTGGAAAAGAAAGCTTGCAGCTCTTGGGTCCCTTGTCGTTTCAATGAGCCTAGAACCCAGTTCCTTCAAAAAACTGGTAGCACTTTTACCCCAGGCGCCGAGTGTCTCAGAAGCAATGAGGACAAAATTGTAGTGGTGATCCAGTTCTCTATACCTACGGGATTTGGCTGCTTCCCTGTGGGTGGCAGCGCCACCTGGTTGTGCAACACTGAGGTTAATGTAGGTGTTAGCCAGGGTTGATACGCACGTGTAGTCCCATACCAACTGCTTGCCATTCTTCCAGGGGTTCACTGTGATACCATCCGGGCGACCAATAAGAGCATCAGAGTTATGGGGCGTTAGGTAACGGGGCTCTCTTTCAGCTGGGCATCCAGCTGTGGTGAGGCTCCTCTTGATGATGTCGTTAACTTCACTGTGCCTCGAGTGCCATCCCCCTGTGCTTTGGCAGAGTAGGCCATGGTGGCCGTACCTGTCAGCCACCACCTCGCTGCAAATACACCTATATCTGGTGTGGATTGGGGCAGCAAGGCGGAGGGCCACAGCAATTCGGAGGGCGTGTGGTGTGAGACGCGTTCCAGTTGCCGACATTGGGGTTGCTAACAGGAAATCCCCTGCATGTGGTGCTGCTACTGCTGTGAGGCGAGCAATGTCGTGTTGTGTTGTTGCAGCACCCAGGCACTGTGCAGCAACTTGGTCTACAATGGGACCATCCCAGCTGGATTGCTTGTGGGCTTTTGGGGATGGTGGTTGAGGTGATTGGCCTGCACGAGAGGCCCACTCTGTGGCACAGCGTGTAAAATTGGGATCATGTACACCTGCCAGCTGATGTAAGTGGGCAGGTAGAATTTCCTTCACAAGGTCGTCGGATGCTGATAAGGAGGACAGGAAGGCTGGAACAGCGATTTGCGTTGCTGTTCGAACTCCGAGGCCCCCCAAGTTTTACGGGAAGAGAGGCTTGTTTCCACTGTAGGTCATCGAGAGAGAGGTTAAGGGCTTTTTATAGCATTGATTTCAGTAACCGGTCATACTCACTTAGTTTTTGGCTACTGTAAGATGGTGAACACCTCAGAAAGTAGGTTAACCTGGGGAGGGACAGACATCTGGTGATGAGGTAGAGTGCATCATGAGCATCAATATCCCCAATCCTCCCATCCACCCTCTTAAGGTCGGCGATTTTCTTATCAAGGACCTCATCGATGGCTTTCAACCCCAGGGGAGCTCCTAGGAGTGTGCTGTCTTCAGGTTTAGTTTTATGGATATTTGGCAGAAGACCCTCTATTCTCTCTACGATGCCCTGGTTGGAACATATTATTTCACATTTAGAAGGGTTCAGGGTGAGGCCTAAAACTGCACCTTGCTCCTGGATTTTTCTGATGTCCTCCAGGAGGGAGTCTTGGGAACCAGCTAGGGTACCATCATCCAAGAACCAGGTGTTGAGCTCGCTGGACAGGACCTCTGTGACTTGTTTGATGACTAAGCAGAAAAGGAGAGGAGCAAGGGGTCACCCTGTTGGACGCCTTCTCGCGAGTCAATTTCATGTTCGCCAAAAAGTAGCTTAAGATCCATACTGTAGCATGAATGTACAAAAGGGTAGAGGGAAGGGAAATGACTATGAACCGCACGGAGTACAGCATCCCTCCGCACCAAATTGAAGGCATTTTTTAAATCTAGCTTGATAAGGACCTTTTCGTCTGTGATGTTGGCGATGAAGGCTCGAGCTGCATGGGCTACCGCCTCACACCCTTGTGGAATGCCAAACCCGAGCTGTTTTGGCTTCAGCATGTTGGCCGCTGCATCACTAACTGTTCTTGCAGCTGCCTTTGCGACGAGACGCCGGAGAGAATTGCCCACAGCTATTGGCCTGATCCCTCCATCCTTTTTCTATAGACCACAGAGAGATGCTCAAAAAAAGATAGGTATTATGGACGCTGGTATGTTGCCAGCTAGACATGTGTTGGTGAATCTGGTTAGTTCCACCAAGAGGTTCTTTGCAATGTCACCCAGTGCAGGGTTGAGCATTTGTTTGAGGTGGTTGGGTTTTAGTCCTGTGAACCCACCTGCTGATCCTGTAGGGAAGGACATGGCTGCTTTATGGACCACAGATTCAGCCACCCAGAGAGGTTCTGCTCCGGTAGCCCCCACTTGTAAAATGTCGTCCTCACGCGGAGCCCTGGGTGGGTGTTTCTCCCTTAGGGCTTGAGCTGTTGCGGCATCTCTGTCGGCAATTGAGTCCTCACTGGTGATGACTCGTATTGCGCCAATAGTGTTTCCTTCTTCTATTTTCTTGGTGACTGATGTTCTGATTTTTGATGTCTCGGATATGCCACTGTTGCTCTTCCTGCCGTGGGTGTTTCTCGCGCGAGTGGGAAGGCGCACCTGGTTGTCCTCCCTTGTAAAATCATTTATAGCTTTGATGACTGAGGCAGCTAAGATTTTGTCTCTCATTGCAGGGGTGGCTAGACATATGTTGCCAAACATTAGGAGGTTGTGCCATGCTTGGGTCGTTCCAGGAGAGTCGTTGACCTTTCTCAGGAGGGCAGATAATTTGGCTGCTGCATGGGGGCGGGCTGCTTTAGGGATGTGTTGCAAGGTTCTGGCCGATGTTGCTTTGATAGCTTCTAATAAATTTTTTGTGGGAATGAAGGTCTGGGAGGTGTTTTGCCTTACGGGCGGTGTGGGCTGTTAATTGGTGTTCTCCCTGGGAGGGCGCCCAGAACCCAAACACCTGGCTCCGTTGTTGGAATGAAAGCGCACATTATCGTCCCTCAACGGGATATAGCATACCCTGTCACACGTCTGACATCTACCGTGTCTACCCCTGCTTGATGGCTCATCTTGGCTTGGAGAAGCCTGGCTATCTGTCGAGAGCTGCGACATGGGCGGGCGCTGGGCGGGCGCTGGGCGGGCGCTGGGCGGGCGCTGGGCGGGCGCTGGGCGGGAGCTGGGCGGGCGCTGGGCGGGAAGGTGGACGGCGGGTGGAGACTGGAGGGTGTTATCTTGTTATCTTGAGATGATTTCGGGGCTTTTAGTGTCCCCGCGGCCCGGTCCTCGACCAGGCCTCCACCCCCAGGAAGCAGCCCGTGACAGCTGACTAACTCCC
This sequence comes from Procambarus clarkii, assembly GCF_040958095.1. Lineage (NCBI taxonomy): Eukaryota > Metazoa > Arthropoda > Malacostraca > Decapoda > Cambaridae > Procambarus > Procambarus clarkii. Next base: position 29,050,283 of record NC_091223.1, read on the forward strand.
GGATACCTATTATACTGCTAGGTAACAGGGGCATAGGGTGAAAGAAACTCTGCCCATTGTTTCTCGCCAGCGCCTGGGATTGAACCCAGGACCACAGGATCAAGTCCCGCGTGCTGTCCGCTCGGCCGACCGGCTCGGCCGTGGGCGGCGGTTGGAGGCTGGGGGGATGATCAGCTGGCCGTGGCACTTACTACTCAGATGAGTGGTAATACATATACCACCTCTATACAAAGTGTGGGTATACACCCACTACACACATGGGAGCCTCCCGGCTTCTATGGGCGGGTGGCAAGGTGGCCTCATGGGTGGGGAGGCGACGAGGTGGGGTGGGTAGGAGGGGGAGAGCAGGTACTTCCCGGCCTGGGCGCTGGGTGGGGGCGGGGGTCAGGGCGACACTAACACTGACACTAGTGACACTGACACTAATATATATATATATATATATATATATATATATATATATATATATATATATATATATATATATATATATATATATATATATATATATATATGTATGTTGTACCTAGTAGCCAGAACGTCGTACTCGGCCTAGTATGCCGAGTACGATGGTAATCAATCACCCACCTTTCACTGCGTCTTGCACACTAATGACACCCAAACACTCTACCAACTCCCTACAAGTAGTCAATAAGAACTTCTTTTCCACATCTGGAAGTACACTTCCCTGACATCTTCAGGTTTTCCTAGAACCGGCTTCAAGGGTTCTCCACAGCTCTTCTGGCTGCTACACCATGAAGTCTTCCTTGAGCAACAATGGTGCTTCACCACTGGTATCACAGAAACATGTGAAACTTCATTCCACTGCTCCTCTTCTCATAGCTTGAGGTCCTGCTCCTCACTGTATGGCTGCTCTTCCACAGAGCTCAGTACCTTCCACAACCTTGGAGTCTCATCAACTACTCCCTCTCTGCTGGCTTCGAAGTTCTCAGCAACCCCTGCCCCAGACAAACCACAAAATTTGGTTCGCTTGCAGCGCTCACTGATGGGGAAGCGACAGTCAGGGCGCCTCAGGCTACCCACAGAACTGATTTAACTGCTTCAACAACACCTTCTGCTGTTCACGACTCGAGCTGTCACGTCCACAAACGTATTCCACTGTCAAAAGGACTGTCCAGACCCTTCATCTTGAAGGTATATCGAGCAGGGGTTCCTCTTCACCAGGAGCTCAAACGGAGCACGCCCTCCCCTCACGATTTCTTCAGCTCGAGTGCTCAAGCTCCTCTGAAAACGAGCCTCCCCAGCAAACTCTCCACATCTCATAACCAGTCATTTATCAATATTATGATTCACTGCCCATATTCGTAACTGTCTGTCAAATTTAACCAATTGTTTTATGTGTGTATCTTCATGTCTATATTTCTTTGACCTCTTAGTTAGGTCAGGTCTTGCAGATTAACTCTCAAGGTGGACTCGTTTCTCAGCTACCTGGGATCATAACACTTGAGACTATGATCGGGTACAATACCTGAGCAGAGGACCACACCTGGCTCACCTGCTCAGGTGTTGCGCATGGTCGTAGTCTCAATTTACACTACTCATGATCACCATACACAAGATTCACAAAGGAATTGATAGGGTAGATAAAGACAGGCTATTTTATATAAAGGGCACATGCACTAGGGGACACAGGTGGAAATTGAGTGCCCAAATGAGCCACAGAGATATTGGAAAGAACTTTTTTAGTGTCAGAGTGGTTGACAAATGGAATGCATTAGGAAGTGATGTGGTGGAGGCTGACTCCCTGCACAGTTTAAAGTGTAGATATGACAGAACCCAATAGGCTCAAGAACCTGTACATAAATTGATTGACAATTGATTGGTGGGATCAAAGAGCCAGAGCTCAAGCACTGCAAACACAACTAGGTGAGTACACATACACACACCTACACACACACACCTATTCACACCTTCACACACACACACCTATTCACACCTTCACACACACACACACATGCACACACACTCACACACAGCCATGAACTGCCAAAAATTTGGAAAGCAGCTAACGTAGTCCCGTTATACAAGAAAGGGTATAGACAGGAGGCACTGAATTACAGGCCGGTGTCCCTAGCCTGCATACCATGCAAGCTGATGGAGAAGATTGTGCGAAGAAAGCTAGTGGAGCATCTGGAGCGAAAGAACTTTGTAACACAGCATCAACATGGGTTCAGGGATGGCAGGTCCTGCCTCACAGGGCTACTTGAATTCTACGACCAGGCAACAAAAATAAGGCAAGAAAGAGAAGGGTGGGCAGACTGCATAGTTTTGGATTGTCAGAAAGCCTTTGATACAGTGCCAGACAAGAGGCTAATGCGAAAGTTGGAGATGCAGGCTGGAGTGAAAGGGAAGGTACTCCGGTGGATAGAGGAGTACCTAAGCAACAGGAGACAACGAGTCTGTGTGAGGGGCGAGGTCTCAGATTGGCGAGACGTTACAAGTGGAGTCCCGCAGAGGTCAGTCCTTGGACCTATACTGTTTCTGGTATATGTAAATGATCTCCCAGAGGGTATAGATTCGTTCCTCTCAATGTTTGCCGACGATGCAAAAATTATGAGGAGGATTGAAACAGAGGATTATAGTAGGAGGCTACAAGATGACGTAGATAGACTGAGTGAATGGTCCAACAAATGGCTGTTGAAGTTCAACCCGAGTAAATGCAAAGTAATGAAACTAGGCAGTGGAAACAGGAGGCCAGACACAGGATACAGAATAGGAGATGAAGTACTTAATGAAACAGACAGAGAGAAAGATCTAGGAGTCAAGCACAAGACGAAGCTGGAAAAAGTCCAAAGGTATGCTACTAGACTAGTCCCAGAACTAAGAGGCATGAGTTATGAGGAAAGGCTGCGGGAAATGCACCTTACGACACTGGAAGACAGAAGAGTAAGGGGGGGACATGATCACAACCTACAAAATCCTCAGGGGAATCGACCGGGTAAACAAGGATGAACTATTCAACACTGGAGGGACGCGAACTAGGGGACACAGGTAGAAACTGAGTACCCAAATGAGCCACAGAGACATTAGAAAGAACTTTTTCAGTGTCAGAGTAGTTAGTAAATGGAATCCACTAGGAAGTGATGTGGTGGAGGCTGACTCCATACACAGTTTCAAATGTAGATATGATAGAGCCCAGTAGGCTCAGGAATCTGTACACCAGTTGATTGACGGTTGAGAGGCAGGACCAAAGAGCCAAAGCTCAACCCCCGCAAGCACAATTAGGTGAGCGTACACACACACACACACACACACACACACACACACACCCCTCACCCCGTATCCTCCATGTCCCCCCTACCTCCTTAACCCACACCCTACCTGTCCCCCCTTCCCTTAAACCCCCACCCCCCACCCCAAAATCCTGAGACCCTGCAAACCACCTCACAGATCTTCTCACCCACGGAACAGCTTCCCACACCAGCAGAATGCTCGCCAAGAAAGGGACATGAAAATGAACAAAAGAAAGTGAGCTTCAAGGCGATGTACACTAACATAGATGGGATTTCAAATAAAACAAGTGAACTTGGAGAATGGGCACTAGAAGAAAACTCAGACATAATAGCACTCACAGAAACAAACTTAACGAAAATCATAACAAACGCAGTGTTTCCACAGGGCTACTATGTAGTGAGGAAAGAGAGAGAAGGGAGAGGAGGAGGTGGTGTAGCTTTGCTACTAAGAGAAGGTTGGAGTTTCGAAGAGATGGTAATTCAGAACTGTGAAGGTTTCAGTGACTACATATCAGGCACCATAGCAACTGGAGGACAGAAAATTATAATAGTAGTCATATATAACCCCCCACCGAATGTCAGAAGACCCAGACAGGAATATGATAGAAACAACTTAGCCACCGTCAATATAATAGAGAGAGCAGCTTCTGTGGCTAGCAGGAACGGATCCAGACTACTAATCATGGGAGACTTCAACCATGGGAAGATAGATTGGGGGAACAGAGACCCACATGGAGGCCCAGACACATGGAGAGCTAAGCTGCTGGATGTGGCAACAAGAAACTTTCTAAGTCAACACGTCAAGGGACCGACAAGAATGAGAGGAGGGGATGAACCAGCCTTGCTTGATCTGATATTTACCCTAAATGAGTCGGATATAAGGGAAGTTAAGTTGGAAGCCCCCTTGGGAATGAGTGATCATAGTGTATTGAGCTTTGAGTACCTGGTTGAGCTGGGAATTATCACCCCCAAAAAAGAACTGCGAACCAAAGGGCTGGCGTACCGAAAGGGAAACTATGAGGAAATGAATAAATTCCTATGGGATATACATTGGGACACAGAACTCGGAACCAAGTCCGTACAAGACATGATGGACTATGTCACCCAAAAATGTCAGGAGGCTGTAAGCAGGTTTGTCCCAGCCCGACAGGAAAAAACAGAGAAGCAAAAGAAGAATCCGTGGTTTAATAAGTAATGTATGAAAGCAAAGGAGCTGAACAAAAGGGCATGGAGGAACTTCCGTAATAACAGAACACCAGAAAGTAGAGAGAGATACCAGAGAACCAGGAACGAGTATGTCAGTGTGAGAAGAGCAGCTGAGAAAAGGTATGAAAATGATATAGCTAATAAAGCCAAGACCGAACCAAAGCTACTACACAGTCACATCAGGAGGAAGACAACAGTGAAGGAACAGGTGATGAAACTTAGGGTGGGCGAGGACAGGTACACAGAGAATGACAAAGAGGTGTGTGAAGAACTCAACAAAAGGTTCCAGGAGGTCTTTACAATAGAACAGGGAGATGTCGCGGCGCTAGAAGAGGTGGCAGCAAACCAGGTGACCATGGATAAGTTCGAAATTACAAGAGATGAGGTCAAGAAGCACCTATTGGAGCTGGATGTGAGAAAAGCTGTTGGGCCGGATGGAATCTCGCCATGGGTATTGAAAGAGTGTGCAGGAGCACTTTGCCTACCACTCTCCATAGTGTATAGTAGGTCACTGGAAATGGGGGACCTACCAGAAATATGGAAGACTGCTAATGTAGTACTAATATACAAAAAGGGTGACAGACAAGAGGCACTGAACTACAGGCCAGTGTCCTTAACTTGTATACCATGCAAGGTGATGGAGAAGATTGTGAGAAAAAACCTAGTAACACATCTGGAGAGAAGAGACTTCATGACAACCCATCAACATGGGTTCAGGGAGGGTAAATCTTGCCTTACAGGCTTGATAGAATTCTACAATCAGGTGACAAAGATTAAACAAGAAAGAGAAGAATGGGCGGACTGCATTTTTCTGGACTGTTGGAAAGCCTTTGACACAGTACCCCATAAAAGGTTGATGCATAAGCTGGAGAAACAGGCAGGAGTAACTGGTAGGGCGCTCCAGTGGATAAGGGAGTACCTAAACAATAGGAAGCAGAGAGTTACAGTGAGGGGTGAGACCTCAGAATGGCGTGAAGTCACCAGTGGAGTCCCACAGGGCTCTGTACTTGGACCAATCCTGTTTCTGATATACGTAAATGATCTCCCAGAGGGTATAGACTCATTCCTCTCAATGTTTGCTGACGACGCCAAAATTATGAGAAGGATTAAGACAAAGGAGGACAGCTTGAGGCTTCAAGAAGACCTGGACAAGCTGCAGGAATGGTCGAACAAATGGCTGTTAGAGTTTAATCCAAGCAAATGTAATGTAATGAAGATAGGGGTAGGAAGCAGGAGACCAGATACAAAGTATCACTTGGGAGATGAAATACTTCAAGAGTCAGAGAGAGAGAAAGACCTGGGGGTTGATACACCCAAGCCCTGTCCCCTGAAGCTCATATCAAGAGGATAACAGCAGCAGCATATGCCAGGTTGGCTAACATAAGAATGGCCTTTAGAAACTTGTGTAAGGAATCTTTCAGAACATTATATACCACATATGTCAGACCAATCCTGGAGTATGCGGCACCAGCATGGAGTCCATATCTAGTCAAGCATAAGACTAAAATGGAAAAGGTTCAAAGGTTTGCCACCAGACTAGTACCCGAGCTGAGAGGTATGAGCTACGAGGAGAGACTACGGGAATTAAACCTCACCTCGTTGGAAGACAGAAGAGTTAGGGGGGACATGATCACCATATTCAAGATCCTCAAGGAAATCGACAGGGTTGATAAAGACCCTGTCGATTGCCGTAAAAATACGGGAATTAAACCTCACTTCGCTGGAAGACAGAAGAGTTAGGGGGGGACATGATCACCACATTCAAGATTCTGAAGGAAATTGATAGGGTAGATAAAGACAGGCTGTTTAACACAAGGGGAACATGCACTAGGGGACACAGGTGGAAACTGAGTGCCCAAATGAGCCACAGAGATATTAGAAAGAACTTTTTTAGTGTCAGAGTGGTTGACAAATGGAATGCATTAGGAAGTGATGTGGTGGAGGCTGACTCCATACACAGTTTCAAGTGTAGATATGATAGAGCCCAATAGGCTCAGGAACCTGTTCACCTGTTGATTGACAGTTGAGAGGCGGGACCAAAGAGCCAGAGCTCAACCCCCGCAAGCACAACTAGGTGAGTACACACACGTGTGTGGGCCGGACGGAATCTCACCATGGGTATTGAAAGAGTGTGCAGGAGCACTTTGCTTGCCACTCTCCATAGTGTATAGTAGGTCACTGGAAACGGGAGACCTACCAAAAATATGGAAGACTGCTAATGTAGTACCAATATACAAAAAGGGTGACAGACATGAGGCACTGAACTTAAGGCCAGTGTCCTTAACTTGTATACCATGGAGGGTGATGGAGAAGATTGTGAGAAAAAACCTAGTAACACAACTGGAGAGAAGAGACTTCGTGACAACCCATCAACATGGGTTCAGGGAGGGTAAATCTTGCCTTACAGGCTTGATAGACTTCTACGATCAGGTATCAAAGATTAAGCAAGAAAGAGAAGGATTTGCGGACTGCATTTTTTTTTTACTGTTGGAAAGCCTTTGACACAGTACCCCATGAAAGGTTGATGCATAAGCTGGAGAGACAGGCAGGTGTAGCTGGTAAGGTACTCCAGTGGATAAGGGAGTACCTAAGCAATAGGAAGCAGAGAGTTACGGTGAGGGGTGAGACCTCCGATTGGCGTGAAGTCATCAGTGGAGTCCCACAGTTCTCTGTACTCGGTCCTATCTTGTTTCTGATATATGTAAATGATATCCCGGAGGGAATCGATTCATTTCTCTCAATGTTTGCGGACGATGCTAAAATTATGAGAAGGATTAAAACAGAAGAGGACTGTTTGAGGCTTCAAGAAGACCTATACAAGCTGAAGGAATGGTCGAACAAATGGTTGTTAGAGTTTAACCCAACCAAATGTAATGTAATGAAGATAGGTGTAGGGAGCAGGAGGCCAGTTACAAGTTATCATCTGGGAGAGGAAATTCTTCAGGAGTCAGAGAAAGAAAAAGACTTGGGGGTTGATATCATGCCACAACCCGTTCTCGCAAATTTAATAAGTCAATATTGACTTATTAGTTGCGTGCATAGGTGACATACTAAACGTAATAGTTTCCCTTGAAAAGCTTCATAGAAAACACCGACCTTACCTAACCTACTTAGTATGTTAAAATAAGCATGTTATAGCTTCGTAATTACAATTGTTACTTAACCTATTATAGGTATAGGTTAGGTAATAATTGTAATTACGAAGCAATAAGATGCTTATCTTAACATACTAAGTAGTTTAGGTAAGGTCGGTGTTTTCTATGAAGCTTTTCAAGGGAAACTATTATGTTAAGTATGTCACCTATGCACATATTTAATAAGTCAATATTGACTTATTAAATTTGCGAGAACGGGTTACATGCCAGACCTGTCTCCTGCAGCACATATCAAGAGGATAACATCAGCGGCATATGCCAGGCTGGCCAACATACGAACGGCATTCAGAAACTTGTGTAAAGAATCATTCAGAATTTTGTATACCACATATGTCAGGCCAATCCTGGAGTATGCAGCCCCAGCATGGAGTCCATATCTAGTCAAGGATAAGACTAAACTGGAAAAGGTTCAAAGGTTTGCCACCAGACTAGTACCCGAGCTGAGAGGTATGAGCTACGAGGAGAGACTACGGGAATTAAACCTCACTTCGCTGGAAGACAGAAGAGTTAGGGGGGGACATGATCACCACATTCAAGATTCTGAAGGAAATTGATAGGGTAGATAAAGACAGGCTATTTAACACAAGGGGAACACGCACAAGGGGACACTGGTGGAAACTGAGTGCCCAAATGAGCCACAGAGATATTAGAAAGAACTTTTTTAGTGTCAGAGTGGTTGAGAAATGGAATGCATTAGGAAGTGATGTGGTGGAGGCTGACTCCATACACAGTGTCAAGTGTAGATATGATAAAGCCCAATAGGCTCAGGAATCTGTACACCTGTTGATTGACGGTTGAGAGGCGGGACCAAAGAGCCAGAGTTAAACCCCCGCAAGCACAATTAGGTGAGTACACACACACACAACCACCCACCACAGGGCTTTACACACCTAAGTGACTAGTGACTCACTAGTGCCTTATCGTCCCTCTCTCACCCTCCTCCTCTCTGCTCTATCCCTTCTCCCCCCACTGGACCGTCTTCCTCTCTCTCTCTCCCTATATGTATCTCTAACTTCCCTCCCTCACTCCCTCCTCCCCGCCTTCCTTCCTACATTCCTTCCTTAATTCGTTCAATCTTTCCCGCCCTCCCTTTCTCCGAATGCATGATAGAGCTGATAAGTTAGCCAAAGAATTTAAAGAAGCCGTTGAGTGTAACCTTGGATTGTCAATGAGCAATCTGAGAGCAGCAGTACACCGAGAACTTCAACAAGATCTTTTAGATCTGAGGCAAAGTGAAATTGACACCAGTAATTCCATCTATCATCATACTATCATGCAAGAGGAGCCACACATCTATGGATCATCCAATAAAATCAGCAGACTTCTAGATGTTACTACTGCTCGGCTTAGACTCGGTTACAAGTATCTCTGGGAATTCTCATTATCTGCTGATGTAGACCTGACCAAATGTTAACTGTGTCAACAAAATTTTTCGCACACCCTCCGTCACTATGTGATGGAGTGCGAAAAGATACGCGAATTTAGAGACAATTCTATAACCAATGTTGCAGCGGTGAGTAAATATTTCATTCAAAATGATCTGCTACCAGAAATTTTAGCCAAATATCCCCAGTTTGCTAACTGTAGGTAGTAACTAAGTGATTGTAACCTATCCACCGCTGCCCACTGGATGGGGGGCGGTGTGCAGGACAAACATATAAATTTTGACACTAGCTCTCCACATATGTCAGTTGCTCAATTTAGATTCTGTACTTGAGGTCGATCTCGAACCCATTGTTGACGTGACGACTTATATTGAATTTTGTAACTAGCTCATCAAGATTGTATCTTGCTTAGCTAAATGAATTGTGGGGTTCAGTCCCTGAGCCCATTATGTGCCTCTGTAACCCTTTCCACTACCGCCCACAAGATGCGTATGGGGTGCATAATAAATGAACTAAACTAACTCCCTTTCACCTCCCCTCCCCCCCACACACACCCACCCCACTTTTCCTCCCACTCTCCAACCTCTCCCTCCCTCACTCTCCTCTCTCCCTTGCCCTCTATGAATCCATCCCCCCCTTATCCATAAATCTTCCGTCCCTATCTATCCACCGCTAACCCTCGCTCTCCCTCTCACACTCGCTCTCCCTTCCTCCACTACTCCGCCTGCTCTCCTAACTCCCTCTCTCCCACACCATCCCTCCTCTTGTTACCCCCCTCCCCCCGCCATACCACCCTTCTCACAATAAACACACACACACAAACACTTCTCCATTCTCTCACAGCAAACACAGGGAGACTAACATGGCAGGATCAAACTCAGAAGAAGGGGAGAACAGGCTGAACGGATTAAGGAAGCATTCGAACAAATGTGGAGTGAATTCAGGGAAGGACTAAAAGGGGATGAGGGAGACTGTAATCAATCCACAGGATGAGCTGAAGGCAGAAAAGGAGGAAATATGAAGCCTGAAAGAGAATCCTCCCCAATATCAGACAAAAACCTTCCCTCAGGGAGACGGGAATGTTCCTGTAGAGGGGACTTCTACAATATAACCCTCATTGGCAGAATTGTTTAAAAGGCACCCTGAAGTTAGGTCTGCAGTTAGGGAAGTTGCCATGGAAGTGGCATCTCAGGAAACAGCTAGGAGTAGTAGAAGGCTGATAGAGCAAAAAAAGCAGTAGGAATAGTAGGCATTAAGTAGCAAACAGGGTCCAGTCCGGCAGAGTGGAGAGACAAGAACAAAAACGAAGTTAATGAGATCCTTAAAAAGGTAAATATTGAGAGGACTGACCAGAATATTGAAAAGATTTTCAGCCTCGGCAGTACACCAAGGACAGAGACCGATTGATAAAGGCAGTATTCACGAGCGAGAACACAAAAGAGAAATTGTTGGCAAGGAAGAACGGTCTTGCAAATGTACTAAAGCTCAAAAAAGTATTCCTGCAGAGGGATATGACAAGGGACGAGTGAAAAAGGGCAGTAGACATAAGAAGGGAGTGCAGGGAGAAAGAAAGGAATCAGGGAACCAAAGCCCTGAACCCTACAATCCCAGAGGGGAGTGGGGAACCCTCCTCGAGCAGTTCAACAGTCACAGTGAGAGTAGCACCACCCATACCTTCCATCCAATAGATGTCCTACTTGTTCCAACCCCTGCCAGCCCCCAACTAGGTGCGCACCTAGGGTACCCTCTCCCCATTCCCCACTCCCCAGGACCTCCCTTCTGCCCCCACCCCCAAGCCCTCCCTCCTCTTTAGCCCCTCCTTCTCCTCCATCCCCCCAAGCTCGCCCTCCTACCATACACCCCCCCCCCCAAGCCTCCCCTTCTCCCACACTCCCAAAAGTCTCCCATTCTCACCCACCCCCCTAGCCTGTCCCTCTCACCACCCCCCCATGCCTCACCCTCTCCCCCACCCCCCAAGTGCCCTCCCTCCTCGTACCAGATCCTCCCAGCCCCTGCACACCCCAAATCCCTCAGGGCTCCCCCTTCATAGGCTCTCCCATTCCGGTGCCTCCCTGTTTCCCTGCTTCAGGGGAACCAACATAAACTGAAAAAGGACAGAAGAGAGTCAGTTTCAGGGTAATGTACTCGAACATAGATAGAATTACAAGCAAGGCAAGTGAACTAAGGGGAAGAGCACAAGAAGTGAACCCAGATGTAATTGGACTCACAGAAACAAACCCTCAGGAATCGTAACATATGTGGTGTTTCCCCAGGACTACACTGTAATAAGGAAAGAGAGGGAAGGAAGGGGGGGGAGGAGGTGGAGTGGCCCTACTAATGAGAATGGAATGGAGTTTCAAGGAGATGATTATCCCTTGAAACCATAACACTATCCCTTGAACCCATAGGCACCATAACAATGGGAGGGCCAAGAATAGTAGTAGCAGTGATATATATAACCCTCCAACAAATGCCTGAAAAACCAGGCAAGAGTATGACAACAACAACAACATGGAAGTTAACACTATAATTAAGAGATCAGCCTCTGCTGTCTGAAGAAATAGATCCCATCTGCTCATCATGGGATACTTCAATCACGGAAGGATAGACTGAGAGAAAAAGGAAAAACATGGAGGTGAAGATACATTGTGGGCTAAATTATTGGAGGTGGCGACAAGAAACTTTTTAAGCTAGCATGTCAGGGAACCCACAAGGATGAGAGGAAACGAACCAGCGAGGCTCGACCTAGTCTTGACACTGAACGACTCCGACATAAGGGAAACGGTTTTGAGACCCCAGTAGGAATCAGCGACAACAGTGTACTGACGTTTGAGTATCTGGTTGAAGAAGGGTTAATGAACTCGAGGAGGGGTACTGAAAACAAAAGGCTGGCATTCCGAAAGGGAAACTATGAGAAGATAAGAAAATTCCTAACAGATATAACATGGGAAACAAAGCTCAGGGGAAAGACGGCTATAGACATGATGGACTACATCACACAAAAGTGTATGGAGGCCGCTGACAAGTTTGTCCCGGTCCAAAAGGAAAACAATGAAATGAAGATAAGAAACACATGGTTTGATCAGAGATGCAGGCCAGCCAAGCAGAAAAGTAAAAGGGCGCGAAGAAACTATAAAAATAACAGGACACTTGAGAGCATAGAAGGATACCTGAGTACCAGGAATAAATATACCAGGGTTGAGAAGAGAGGCAGAAAGGCAATATGAAAATGACATCGCAAGCAAGGCATAGACTCGGCCTAAATTGCCGTTTAACAAGAACCACACAAGAGGCTAGCGATAAAGCTGGAGAAGCAGGCAGGAGTTAAAGGGAAGGTACTCCATTTGATGAGGAAGTACCTAAGCAACAGAAGACAACGAGTCACAGTGAGGGGTGAGGTCTCAGATTGGGGAGATGTCACCAGTTGAGTCCCACAGGGTTCAGTCCTTGGACCTATACTGTTTCTGATATATGTGAATGAGTTCCCAGAAGGTATAGAATCGTTCCTCTCATTGTTTGCTTATGATGCAAAAACTATGAGGAGGATTAAAACAGAGGAAGATAGTAGGAGGTTACAAGATGACCTAGACAGACTGAATGAATGGTCCAATAAATGGCTACTAAAGTTCAAGCCGAGTAAATGCAAGGTAATGAAACTAGGCGGTAGAAACAGGAGGCCGGACACAGGATGCTGAATAGGATATGAAGTACTTCATGAAATGGACAGAGAGAAATATCTAGAAGTTGATATCACACCAAACCTGTCTCCTGAATCCCACATAAAGAGAATTACATCTGCAGCATACACAAGGGTGGCATATATCAGAAGAGCCTTCAGGAACCTGTGTAAGGAATCGTTCAGAACCTTGTATATCACATGTGTAAGACCAATCCTGGAATTTGCGGCCCCAGCATGGAGCCCGTACCTTGTCAAGTACAATACGAAGCTGGAAAAAGTTCAGAGGTATGCCACTAGGCTAGTCCCAGAACTAAGTGGTATGAGTTACGAGGAAAGGTTGCGTGAAATGCACCTCACGACAATGGAAGACGTATGAGTAAGGGGGGACATGATCACCACCTACAAAATTCTCAAAGGAATTGACAGGGTTGATAATGATAAACTGTTTAACACGGGGTGGTACTGGAACAAGTGGAAACAGGTGGAAACTGAGTACCCAAATGAGCCACAGGGACGTTAGAAAGAACTTTTTCAGTGTCAGTGTAGTTAACAGATAGAATGCATTAGGAAGTGTTGTGGTGGAGGTAACTCCATACACAGTTTCAAATGTAAATATGATAGAGCCCAGTAGGCTTAGGAATCTGAAGACCAGTTCACCAGTGTGTGTGTGTGCAATGCAACAGCATTGCACACACACACACACACACACACACACACACACACACACACACACACACACACACACACACACACACACACACACACACACACACACACACACACACACACACACACACACACACACACACACAAACACACACACACACACACACACACACACACACACACACACACACACACCTAGTAACACATCTGGAGAGAAGAGACTTCGTGACAACCCATCAACATGGGTTCAGGGAGGGTAAATCTTGCCTTACAGGCTTGATAGAATTCTACAATCAGGTGACAAAGATTAAGCAAGAAAGAGAAGGATGGGGGGACTGCATTTTTTTGGACTGTCTGAAAGCCTTTGACATAGTACCCCATAAAAGGTTGATGCATAAGCTGGAGAAACAGGCAGGAGTAACTGGTAGGGCACTCCTGTGGATAAGGGAGTACCTAAGCAATAGGAAGCAGAGAGTTACAGTGAGGGGTGGGACCTCAGAATGGCGTGAAGTCACCAGTGGAGTCCCACAGGGCTCTTTACTCGGAACCATTCTATTTCTGATATACGAAAATGATCTCCCAGAGGGTATAGACTCTTTCCTCTCAATGTTTGCTGATGACGCCAAAATTATGAGAAGGATTAAAACAGAGAAGGACAGTTTGAGGCTTCAAAAAGACCTGGACAAGCTGCAGGAATGGTCGAACAAAAGGCTGTTAGAGTTTAACGCAAGCAAATGTAATGTAATGAAGATAGGGGTAGGAAGCAGGAGACCAGATACAAGGTGTCATTTGGGCGATGAAATACTTCAAGAGTCAGAGAGAGAGAAAGACCTGGGGGTTGATATCACGCCAGACCTGTCCCCTGATGCTCATATCAAATGGATAACATCAGCAGCATATGCCAGGTTGGCTAACATAAGACCGGCCTTTAAAAACTTGTGTAAGGAATCTTTCAGAACATTATATTCCACATATGTCAGACCAATCCTGGAGTATGCGGCACCAGCATGGAGTCCATATCTAGTCAAACATAAGACTAAACTCGAAAAGGTTCAAAGGTTTGCCACCAGACTAGTACCCGAGCTGAGAAATATGAGCTACGAGGAGAGACTGCGGGAATTAAACCTCACTTTGTTGGAAGACAGAAGAATTAGGGGGAAATGATCACCACATTCAAGATTCTCAAGGGAATCGACAGGGTTGATAAAGACATGCTATTTAACACAAGGGGCACATGCACTAGGGGACACAGGTGGAAACTGAGTTCCCAACTGAGCCACAGAGATATTAGAAAGAACTTTTTTAGTGTCAGAGTGGTTGACAAATGGAATGCATTAGGAAGTAATGTGGTGGTGGCTGACTCCATACGCAGTTTCAATTGTACATATGATAGAGCCCAATAGGCTCAGGTACCTGTACACCTGTTGATTGATGGTTAAAAGGTGAGACCAAAGAGCCAGAGCTCAACCCCCACAAGCACAACTAGGTGAGTACACAAACACCCACACGAGTGTGTGTATATACATAATAGTGTGTCTGTATAACAGGTCGCTGGAAACATGAGACCTACCGGAAAGTTGGAACACAGCTAATGTAGTCCCAATATACAAAAAGGGGAACAGGTAAGAGGCACTGAACTACAGGCCAGTTTCATTAACTTGTATACCAAGCGAGGTGATGGAGAACATCGTGAGGAAAAGGCTCGTAGAGCATCTGCAGGGAAATTAGTTTTGTGACACACCACCAACATGGGTTCAGAGATGGTAAATCGTGCCTCACAGGTTTAATAGAATTCTATGACCAAACAACAAAAATTAGGCAAGAAAGAGAAGGGTGGGCAGACTGCATTTTCTTCGACTGTCAGAAAACCTTTACAGTACCCTATAAAAAGGCTGTTACAAAAGTTGGAGCAACAGGCAGGAGTAAAAGGTAAGGTGCTCCAGTGGATAAGGGAGTATCTAAGCAACAGGAAACAGCGAGTAACTGTGAGGGGAGAGACATCAGAGTGGCGAGATATCACCAGTGGAGTCCCACAGGGCTCTGTACTTGGACCAATTCTGTTTCTAATCTATGTAAATGATCTTGTAGAGGGTATAGACCAGGGGTGGGCAACCTCTGGCACGCGTGCCAAACTTGGCACGCCGATGACTTTCTCTGGCACGCAAGAGCATAGGTTACCCTAAGCACAGATGCAAGTCCCCGTAATGAACACATGTTCAGACGATCTCAGACTCGTAACTCTCTCTCGCAGTCTTGCTTCGTAGTGTTTCTCACAGTTGCTCACTTGCCTCCTCCCCGAGAAGAAGGTCAGTACTTCATTTCCAGGTGAAAATTATTCCCCTTATATATCAATAACTTTGTGAAACTCAATATCATTGTAAGAATAGTCTTAATCCTTAAATTCACACGTACTCGCTTGCCTGCTCCCTAAGAACAGAGCTGACATAAGCAAGATGTCACCAACTCAACGACGTTTCGCCACAACACACCACACAAACACAAAAACGGGTTTTGTCTATCGAACCAGCTGGTAAAAAAGAACCAGCTCTAGCAAAAGCTAACCTAAAGGAACTGCAAGAAGTGATGTTACCAAGGTTGTTAATTACATTTGTGGTCGGCTTTTAAATAAAAGACAATTTCAAACTCTACTGGATGAGGTAGAATCTGTGTATAAAAGATTGAAAATGTACAACCATGTTCGTTGGCTTAGCAGAGGCTTGGTTCTGAAACGATTTATTGAATGCTTAGATGAGATAAAGCTCTATTTGAACGACCAACAAGTGTCATACCAGGAATTTTCTGACGTCGTGTGGGTTTGTAAACTGATGTTTTTTGCAGATTTTTGTGAACATTTAAATGAATTGAATATTAAGTTACAGGGCTCTGGTAAGACACCTGATGTTATGTTTTGTTACATAAAAGCTTTTGAAATGAAGCTTAAAGTTTTTAAGAGGGATGTAGATAATGAGAGATTTAGATACTTTCCAAACCTAAAGAGGTACATCAGTGATCTAAAAGATGACAGAACAGACCACAAATGTCTTCAAAAGCTGTTTGTAAACATTATCGAGTCAACAGTTTGGCAGTTCTCTACAAGATTTGCCAAATTCAGAGAACTGGAAGACACAGTAAAGTTCATCAAGTTTCCAGACAGCATCAAAATGGATGAACTAAACTTGCAAATGTTTTCGTGCATAGACATGGATGATTTTGAGATGCAGTTGATTGAATTTCAGAGTAGCTCAATTTGGAAGCAGAAATTTGTTGACCTTAGAGTTGACTTGGGAAATATTGAAAGAGAGAGATTAGAGATGAAAGTAACAAAGAGAAATGCGGAAAACGAAGTATTAAAGACTTGGAATACTATTCCAGAAAATTATGTCTGTTTAAAAAACCTTGCAACAGCATTGCTAACCATGTTTTCGTCTACATATGCTTGCGAATCTTTGTTCTCAATTATGAACTTTGTTAAGTCTCGTAACAGGAGTAGCATGACAGATGAAACTAGCGCTGCATGCATATCTCTCAATGTTACTAAATATAAACCCGATGTAAAATCTCTGTCATCAGTTATACAGCAGCAGAAGTCTCACTAACAGTATATAAAAGGAGTCAACAAGTTTTTTATCTGTTGTATTCTATTAAAGTCACAAAAGCTTAAAGGCTGTTGAAATGTACTTTTGAAGGTTAAATAAAAAAAAAATTCAGTTTTTTTTATACTATGTTTTACTGCACTGAGGTAATTTATTATTTTTTCGTTTAAAAAGTTCTTAAGAGATACCAAATATGTTCTAAAAAAAATGGTTGGCACGTGGAAAAAGTTTGTGTCAGAGACTTGGCTGATTTTGGCACGCACTCTCAAAAAGGTTGCCCACCCCTGGTATAGACTCATTTCTCTCAATGTTTGCTGATGATGCAAAAATTATAAGAAGAATTAAGACAGATGAAGTTAGACAGAGACTACAGGACAACATGGACAAACTGGATGAATGGTCTAGAAAATAGCTGCTAAAGATTAACTCAAGAAAGTGTAAAGTAATGAAATTAGGCAAAGGGAGCAAAAGGCTGAACACAATGTACCATCTGGGAGGTGAAATCCTGCAAGAGTTAAATAGAGAGAAAGTTCTGGGGGTTGATATCACACCAAACCTGTCCCCAGAGGCCCACATCAAAAGGATATCATCAGCGGCATATGCTAGATTGGCCAACATAAGAACTGCCTTTAGAAACTTGTGTAAGGAATCGTTCAGGACACTATATACCACTTATGTCAGACCAATCCTGAAATATGCAGCTCCTGCCTGGAGTTCATATCTAGTTAAACACAATAGAAAGTTAGAGAAGATTCAGCGGTATGACACCAGTCTTGTCCCGGAACTGAGAAGTATGAGCTACGAGGTAAGGCTGAAGGAGTTGAACCTCACGTCCCTGGAAGACAGTAAAGTAAGGGAAGACATGATAACCACCTACAAAATTCTCAGGGGAATTGACAGGGTGGACAAAGACAAACTTTTCAGCACGGGTGGAATACGAACCAGGGGACACTGTTGGGAACTTAGTACCGAAATGAGCCACAGAGACGTTAGAAAGAATTTTTTCAGTGTCAGAGTAGTTAGTAAATGAATGCACTAGGAAGTGATGTGGTGGAGGCCGACTCCATACACAGTTTCAGATGTAGATATGATAGAGCCCAGTAGGCTCAGAAATCTGTACACCTTGCATTGATTGACAGTTGAGAGGCGGGACCAAAGAGACAAAGCTCAACCCCCGCAAGCACAACTAGGTGAGTACATATAGGTAAAAGTATGCCCAGTTGGCAACATAAGAACGGCCTTTAGAAATCTGTGTAAAGAATCATTCAGAACTTAGTATACCACATATATCAGGCCAATCCTGGAGTATGCAGCTCCAGCATGGAATTCATATCTAGTCAAGGATAAGACTAAACTGGAATAAGTTCAAAGGTTTGCCACCAGACTGGTACCCGAACTGAAAGGTATGAGCTACGAGGAGAGACTATGAGAATTAAACCTCTTGTCGCTGGAAGACTGAAGAGTTAGGGGGAACATGATCACCACACACAAGAAAAGTAAAAGGGTGTGAAGAAACTATAGAAATAACAAGACACCTGAGAGCAGAGAAAGATACCAGAGTGCCAAGAAGGAATATGTAAGGTTGAGAAGAAAAGTAGAAGGGCAATACGAAAAAGACATTGCAAGAAAGGCTATGATGCAGCCTAAATTGCTGCACAGCCACATTAAGAGAAAAAAACTGTAAAAGAACAGGTAATGAATTTGAAGGGTAGGGGCAGACAGACTCACTACAAACAACAAGTGTGCGAGAAAGTGAGTAAGAAATTCCAGGAGGTCTTCACATTAGAGCAAGGAGAAGTTCCAGAGACATGAGAGGGAATAGGGGAGGTAAGGGAAGGGAAGATAAGGGGGGGAAGGTAAAAGCTGTAGGGAGATATGGGCGAAAGAATGTTGGGGAAGGTAAGGGAGGGGGGAAGGTAAGGGGCAGGTGAGGTATGGGATGAGAACGTAAGGGGTGTGGAGAGATAACAGCGAAAGGGAGTTGGGGAAGGTATGGGAGGGGAGGGTAAGGGGCAGGGGAAGGTAAGGATGGGAATGTAAGGGTGGGAAAAGGTAAGGTGTGATTTGACTGTGTGATTATTATGTAACGAGGATGGGGTTATGTCTCTACTTCGTCCACTACCCAGCCCTTAGTTAACTAAACTCAAAGACCCCAGAGCTCTACTATAGCCTCCAGTCCACTCCTCGTGATCGTTAGACGGTTGATCATCTTAGATACTACAACCACGAGGATGCTGTACTGGACCCCTAGCAAAGTCAAAGATCTTCTCAGCTGCCACCACCTGAATCCGCTTACTTGATTAGCCCCTAATTGACAGTGAAACAGGAAACCGTAAATTATATAATTCTCCAAATATGGATCCCCTATTACTTGAAAAGGGAGGTATAAATTTACGTTAAGTGTGGAATTAAATAAAAAACAAGGGAATATATCCAATTTTAAATAGACTAGGCTAGCTTGGAAATATCTCTCGACAGACTCATCCAATAGACCCGGCTCGTGGATCCCACGGCCAAGACAATCATATATTCTTATAGGTGAACTCAAACACAGAGCCAACAATAAATCATAAGTTTATTTAATCAAGATTATCAAATGAGTATGAAAAGAAAACACTCCCTATCTTAACACTCCTTAAATGGAATTTATTCCTACTGAAATATTTCCTAAATTTGAGGCAATGAATTTACAATCAACTGTACTAAAGTCTTATGCACGTTACCATTATCTAAGACCAGCCTGAAGTTCGCCTGACCTTTGAAGGGTGATGTTCGTCTTCCAGCCGCCCAATTCACACTGTTCTTAGCCTGTTCTCTCAAGCTGAGACTGAAGCTAGCTAAGATTAGTACTCCGCCAGCTCCTCTAGGTACCGGATTACTAAGCAGGGTTAATTGAACAAACTAATCTTATTTACTGGCCACCCAGATTGTTGAATTCCTAATGAAACTGATGGTAATTCAATAGGCATCTTGGATCAGGCTATTTCCAATTCCAATACTGAATAGTGACCAGAATTTATAATTTATGAATTAACAATACGGAGCTTAATGTCTCTTCAAATGCCTGACTTTGACCACAGGGTGGGTCAGAGACGCCTGACGAACTAGTCTCCCTCTCTCAATGACGTCACTTTCCTTGATAGCAAACGAGCATTGATCTTTACTCTACATTCATGTTAATCTAACCTGAGTCCTTAAACCAGATGGGTTATTACTACAATTTCTGTATTTATTGAATTATTCATCACTGTTGAATTAATACAAGGGAAACAGCCATTTTGTTTTCTATCTTTGCTAATCCCTCAATCTCTGGCAAGTGACCTTTTCTTGGCTAGTCAGGTAAAACTACTCTCTCACTCCAAGCTTGTTCATATGGAACAATATAACCCCTATGATCTGAGACCTATACCTTCTAAGACAAGCTTAGCTTGTTACAATTACATAGCTGAGTAAACAAAGGGTATTGAAGGTAAGATGTGATCTGACTGTCTGAAATTTATTACCGTGTGAATATTAGCTCGGTAGTCATTAATTAAATAACTGAGTAAAAAATGGGTATTAAAGGTCAGGATGTTTACTTTGATAAGGTTATAGACTGGAGAGCATCTTGATCTGAAATAATTAATTTTGATGAACTAAAGTGGAGGACAAAAGTTGAAGCTCGGTAATTTGCTTTTGATTTATTTTACAAGGTCTGAAATGTAGTTGGGGTTTTAAATCTCAGGGGAATTGATTTGGCATTGACAAAGTTGTATCAGAAAAGTAAGGCAGGGGAAAGGCGTTTGAAACTCCTATGAAGACATACTGAAAGTATGTCTTCTTTAAATTTTGGGAAAATTGGCCTGGTACTAAAGAACTTGTACAAATGAACTAAGGTGTGGGACGGGAGCTGGAGCTCAGTAATTGTTTGAATATTTTTCTATGTCTGAAATACAGCGGTTTTAAATTTTAGGGAAATTTGTCTGTTATTAACGAAGTTATACATATGCATTAAGATGGGGGACAGGAGCTGGAGCTTGGTAATTATTTGTATATATTTTACTGCATCTGAAATATGGCTGTTTAAATTTGGCTATTAGTAGCAAAACTATGCTTATAAACGTGGTCTCTGATAAATATAAGGCCTAATGGTCTTTATCTCATTTTGGTCTTTAGCTGGACTCAGAATATTTTTAGGCTCAAACTGAACTCTGACGAATTTCGGTCTCAAAGTGGACTGATAAATTTTGGGCTTAAACTGGACTTTGATTAATTTCAGTCTGCAAATGGTCTCTGTCAAATTTCGGTCTTAAATGGTCTCTAAAATAATTTTGGTCTTTTAATGATCTCTGTTCTATTTCGGTCTTATATGGTCTTTTGATATTATTTGGTGCAAAATGGTGTCTGTCATATTTCGGGTTTCAACTGGTTTCTAAATACTTTTGGGCACAAACTGGACTATGACTATTTTTTGATTTGAAAATGGTCTCTGTCAAATTTTGGGCATAAAGTGTAATCCAACTAATTTTCGGTCTTTCAACTGGTCTATGTTCAATTTCGGTCTTTTACTGGACTCTATTGAAAAAGGGTCTGAAAATGGTTTCAGTCATATTTTGGTCATTGACTGGACTCTGATGAAAATTTGTCTGCAAATGGTCTTTGATGAAATTTGGTCTCTTACTAGGCTCTGAAAAATATTGGTCTGTAAATTGTCTCTGACTAATTCTGGTCAATTTCGGTCTTCTACTGGAATCTGATTAATTTCGGTCTTTTAATGATCTCTGTTATATCTCGGTCTTCACGTGGACTCCGAATAATTTAGGTCTGAAAATGGTCTCTGAATGTTTTTTGGTCTTTATCCCGGTGAAATTGCCGTAAATGGTATAAAAACTAAAACTTACTGCTAAGATGTCTATTTTCATTAACAAAATTTCTATAACAATATTCTCTGAAAATGGTCTTTTTTTTAATAAATTTCGGTTTTAAACTTGTAAATAAACATTTATGATCATATGAACTCTGAAATATTTTCATAAAACTGAACACTGAAATTTTTTTAATTTCCTCCATAAGAACATTTGAGTGATTTTTAGTCTGAAATTTCCCCATTAGAAACCTTTAGGAACGTATGAGGGATTTTGCAAAAAATAAAAACATAGAGTTTATTCTCAGTAAGATGGGAGCAGACCTTGCCCCTGAATTTTTCTATAACAAACTTCTATGAACTCTGAAATTATTTTTGGTCTGAACTTTCCCAAAAGCAACCTTTAAAACTCGGCATTCTTTTTCGCCTCAAATTTTTCCCCATAAGAAACCTTTAAGATTTCAGCACTCTCTTTTGTCTCGAATATTCCCCATAAGAAACCTTTAAGACCTCAGAGGCAATATTCCCAAAAAACAAATATTACCTCTGCGCTGTTATCTCTACTACTCTTAAAAGGGTGATCCTGGTGGAGGCAGCAGGTTGGACCGGTTGTGGTGTGGTCAGAGGCAGTGCATTCGGCTGGGCCGGTTCTGTTGTGGTCAGAAGTGGTGCAGTCGGCTTGGTGCGGCATTCCCAGGGGCCAGGCAATGGTTAGAGAGTAATGTGTGTTTTTGGGGAAGACTGGGAATTCTGAAGGGAGGGGTTTGCTCGTCGAGGTATGGAGTGACAGAAGCAGTGGTTGTCATATTTTTTGTTTTCTCCTGCTGGAGGAGACAGTCAGGTGAGACCGCAGAGTGCGGGCCATTGCAAAGAAGGCAGCGTCGGTGGGAAGATGTGCAGTCTGTGTAGTGGTGGTCCTGGGCGCAGAAACTGCATCTCTGCACTTGCTCAGTGCACTTTCTGGTGTAGTGAGAGTTCTGACAACACTTGAAGCACTATTGGAGCTCCGTGAAGAGTTCCATAGTCACATGGGTGGGTGGTATGGTGATTCCTGCACACTGAAGTCCATAGTCCGTGGCATCGGTCGTTGTGATGGTTGAGGTGAATATAACCTCCAGTGTCGGTCTGCGGATGACTTCGCGGCGTTGGGGATGGTCTTTACTGCTACTGCTGTCAGCGTCGGGTTCTGGTCTTTGATGGTGGAAAGGATGTCGTTGTCGTCGCGGTCGGTGATCCCATGTGCTTATATTCATGACGAACATGGTCCTGTCCACCAGGTAGCGTCGTGGTGGCATGAGGGTGATGCCAGCGTTTTGCAGGGTGGTTGTGGCAGTGGTGGTGAATGTCTTCTCAAGGTCCGAATCACTGGAGAAGAACAGGTGAACACCTTCTCTTGTCTCCATGATGTTGGCCGGTGAGACGTTGGCGGCAGAGATTTGGGCTAAAATCTTGGCGGTGGAGAGAACAAAGTTCTCCCGTAGGAGGACCTTGACCCTATGCAATATTGTGCAGTTGGATTTGTTCAGACCCTTGTGGATTTGTTCAACACCAAGTTTCTTATTACTAACACTTCGATAAATAAGTCCCAGTGTCCTATCTGCCTGATTACGAACATTTATGCATTGATTTTTTGGTTTAAATTCTTACTAATCATAACTCCCAGATCCCTTTCGCAATCCGAATTCGCAATCTCAACAACATCTAGCTCGTATCCTGTAACTATCATTATCATTGCCTAGCCTGAAAATCTTACAATTGTCAGAATTAAGCTGCATCTGGCAATATTTTGAACATTTCAAAACGATATTTAGATCATCTTGAAGTGATAGTGAGTACTTTTCCGTGTTAATTTCCCTCACGATTTTTTTATTGGCTTAAAATTTGCAAATATTGCTGCTCTAACTTGAATCTAAATCATATATATATATTATGAACAACAGAGGTTCCAGGAAAGAGTCTTGAGGCATTCCACTTACAACATTTTCCCACTATGACTTAACCCTATTTATACTAACTCTTTGTTTCCTTTGGTATGCTATACCCTAATCCATCTTAATATAGCATCCCGAATGCCGTTAGCCTCTATCTTTTTAATCAGTCTTTCATGTGGCACTGTCTCAAAAACTTTGCTAAACTCAAGTTACAAAACATTACAAACTATCAACTATCAACGTCCTCATTTATGCTGGAATATAATGATAGCAAATTTGCTAAACATGAAAGGCTATTTGTAAAACTATGTTGTGAATTATTTATTAATTTATGTTTTTCTAGATGAAGACGAATGGCATTTACAATTATTGATTCAAGCACTTTCCTACAATATACGTTAAGCTAATTGGCCTATTGTTTGACAGAAGTGATCCATCTCCTTTCTAAAAATTGGTACCATATGAGCAACCTGCAACGACTCTTCCAGTCTGCCTGACTCTAATGATTTATTAAATATGACCGACAATGGCTCGCAAAGCTCCTCCTTGTATTCCTAAAGCACCCTGTAGCTTTGCATTCTATATAGCACCCCTAATACTGTGAGCCTCTGGCTTTGCTTCTATGAATTTTTCTATCAGATTGAATTCCCATCATTTTATCATTTTATCATTCTATCATTCTCAATCATATAGGATGTGGCACTATATCAAGAGCATTGCTAAAGTGTGGGTACTCAAAGCTAAGCACCTTTCCACTATTAACTCAACGTCCTCTATTATGCTGGAATTGAGTGAAAACAAATTTTTAAAATATGAACGTACCTTCGCCGATCGGCCGAGCGGACAGCACACTGGAATTGTGATCCTGTGGTCCTGGGTTCGATCCCAGGCGCCGGCGAGATACAATGGGCAGAGTTTCTTTCACCCTATGCCCCTGTTACCTAGCAGTAAAATAGGTACCTGGGTGTTAGTCAGCTGTCACGGACTGCTTCCTGGGGGTGGAGGCCTGGTGAAGGACCGGGCCGCGGGGACACTAAAAAAAAGACCCGAAATCATCTCAAGATAACCTCAAAATAACCTTCGCAAATGTGTGTTGTGAATCATTTATTTATGCTTTCATGATGAAGACGAATGGGATTTGGAATTATCTATTCAAAAAAAAAAAAATCCACAGTAGACATTAAGCTAATTAGCCGATAGTCCGATAAAAGCGATCTATATCCTTTCTTAGAAATTGGAACCACATTAACAACCCTCGGCGACTCTGGCACTCTGCCTGACTCTAAAGATTTATTAAATATGCTACACTGTGGCTCACCAAGCTCCTCTTTGTATTTGTTAAACACCATGGCAGACACTTCGTCCGGCCGTGTGGATTTGTTTGGGTTCAGATTTTCAATTTGTTTAATAACATCTTCCCTGATAACTATAAAGCTAGTCAATCCTCTAATTGACAAGTTTATGTAAACACTAATCATCCCTATCCCCCACCAGTAACGGTATCAGGATTCCCATCAGTCATCTTCCCCCATCACTATTATAATCACTATTACCCTCCCCCATCACCATCATGTCTTTTTATCACTATCAACAGCATTAAAACCATCCCAGGCACCATTTGTGTTCTAATTTCAATAATTTTCACTATTACCACTATTATCACCGGGAGGATATGGATTTCCACAGATATTTAATGCACAGTGTACATCCGTCCTTGAGTGCAATCACCAAGAGAGCATAACGTCCTTGAGTGCAACCACCAAGACTGCATAACGTCCTTGAATGCAACCACCAAGACTGCATAACGTCCTTGAGTGCAACCACCAAGACTGCATAACGTCCTTGAATGCAACCACCAAGACTGCATAACGTCCTTCAGTGCAACCACCAAGAGTGCATAACATCCTTGAGTGCTACTACCAAGAGTGCAACCACCAAGAGTGCATAACATCCTTGAGTGCTACTACCAAGAGTGCAACCACCAAGAGTGCATAACATCCTTGAGTGCTACTACCAAGAGTGCAACCACCAAGAGTGCATAATGTCCAGGACCCTATAATAATGGGGATTCCTTTGAGAAGGTCGACTTACTACAAGAAAGACTATAGCGTAAGTGTAATTTATGTTCTCACTGCGAAATTTGCCAAGAACATCAGTAACAATACGAGGAGCTTCAGGATAGGTTGCCATCTTGGTGGCTGGAGACTGTTGACTTTCCTATCAGGCAGAGGTGAGGAGAGTCACAGGTCAGGTCATCCCCACCACCAGGTCAGGTCACCCCCACCACCAGGTCAGGTCATCCCCACCACCAGGTCAGGTCATCCCCACCACCAGGTCAGGTCATCCCCACCACCAGGTCAGGTCATCCCCACCACCAGGTCAGGTCATCCCCACCACCAGGTCAGGTCATCCCCACCACCAGGTCAGGTCATCCCCACCACCAGGTCAGGTCATCCCCACCACCAGGTCAGGTCACCCCCACCACCAGGTCAGGTCATCCCCACCACCAGGTCAGGTCATCCCCACCACCAGGTCAGGTCATCCCCACCACCAGGTCAGGTCATCCCCACCACCAGGTCAGGTCATCCCCACCACCAGGTCAGGTCATCCCCACCACCAGGTCAGGTCATCCCCACCACCAGGTCAGGTCACCCCCACCACCAGGTCAGGTCATCCCCACCACCAGGTCAGGTCATCCCCACCACCAGGTCAGGTCATCCCCACCACCAGGTCAGGTCATCCCCACCACCAGGTCAGGTCATCCCCACCACCAGGTCAGGTCATCCCCACCACCAGGTCAGGTCATCCCCACCACCAGGTCAGGTCATCCCCACCACCAGGTCAGGTCACCCCCACCACCAGGTCAGGTCATCCCCACCACCAGGTCAGGTCATCCCCACTACCAGGTCAGGTCATCCCCACCACCAGGTCAGGTCATCCCCACCACCAGGTCAGGTCACCCCCACCACCAGGTCAGGTCATCCCCACCACCAGGTCAGGTCATCCCCACCACCAGGTCAGGTCATCCCCACCACCAGGTCAGGTCATCCCCACCACCAGGTCAGGTCATCCCCACCACCAGGTCAGGTCATCCCCACCACCAGGTCAGGTCACCCCCACCACCAGGTCAGGTCATCCCCACCACCAGGTCAGGTCATCCCCACCACCAGGTCAGGTCATCCCCACCACCAGGTCAGGTCATCCCCACCACCAGGTCAGGTCATCCCCACCACCAGGTCAGGTCATCCCCACCACCAGGTCAGGTCATCCCCACCACCAGGTCAGGTCACCCCCACCACCAGGTCAGGTCATCCCCACCACCAGGTCAGGTCAACCCCACCACCAGGTCAGGTCATCCCCACCACCAGGTCAGGTCATCCCCACCACCAGGTCAGGTCACCCCCACCACCAGGTCAGGTCATCCCCACCACCAGGTCAGGTCACCCCCACCACCAGGTCAGGTCATCCCCACAACCAGGTCAGGTCATCCCCACCACCAGGTCAGGTCATCCCCACCACCAGGTCAGGTCATCCCCACCACCAGGTCAGGTCATCCCCACCACCAGGTCAGGTCATCCCCACCACCAGGTCAGGTCATCCCCACCACCAGGTCAGGTCATCCCCACCACCAGGTCAGGTCATCCCCACCACCAGGTCAGGTCATCCCCACCACCAGGTCAGGTCATCCCCACCACCAGGTCAGGTCACCCCCACCACCAGGTCAGGTCACCCCCACCACCAGGTCAGGTCATCCCCACCACCAGGTCAGGTCATCCCCACCACCAGGTCAGGTCATCCCCACCACCAGGTCAGGTCATCCCCACCACCAGGTCAGGTCACCCCCACCACCAGGTCAGGTCACCCACACCACCAGGTCGGGTCACCCCATCATCAGGTCAGGTCACCTCCACCAACATGTCTGGTCACCGCCACAACCAGATCAGGTCACCCCATCCAACAGGTCAGGTCACCCCCACCAACATGTCAGGTCATCCCCACCAACAGGTCAGGTCAGCCACACCACCATGTCAGTTCACCCCACCTCCAGGTCAGATCACCTTCACCAACAGGTCAGGTCACTCCCACAACCAGGTCAGGTCACCCCCACCAACAGGTCAGGTCACCCCCACCAACAGGTCAGGTCACCCCCACCAACAGGTCAGGTCACCCCCACCAAAAGGTCAGGTCAACCCCACAACCAGGTCAGGTCACTCCCACAACCAGGTCAGGTCACCCCCACAACCAGGTCAGGTCACCCTAACCACAAGGTCAGGTCACCCCCCCCCAACAGGTCAGGTCACTCCCACAACCAGGTCAGGTCACCCTCACCAACAGGTCAGGTCACCCCCACCAACAGGTCAGGTCACCTCCACCAACAGGTCAGGTCACCACCACCACCAGGTCAGGTCACCTCCACCAACAGGTCAGGTCACCCCAAGTGAGGTCACCCCCACCAACAGGTCAGGTCACACCCACTACCAGGTCAGGTCACCCCCACCACCAAGTGAGGTCACCTCCACCAACAGGTCAGGTCACACCCACTACCAGGTCAGGTCACCCCCACCACCAGGTCAGGTCACCCCTCCACCAGATCAGGTCACCCCCCACCAACAGGTCAGGTCACCCCCCACCAGGTCAGGTCACCCCCACCAACAGGTCAGGTCACCCCCACCAACAGGTCAGGTCACCCCCACCAACAGGTCAGGTCACCCCTCCCCAGGTCAGGTTACCCCCACCACCAGGTCAGGTTATGTCACCCCACCACCAGGTCAGGTCACCCCACCAACAGGTCAGGTCACCCCTCCTCCAGGTCAGGTCACCCCTCCTCCAGGTCAGGTCACCCCCACCACCAAGTGACGTCACCCCCACCAACAGGTCAGGTCACCCCCTCCCCAGGTCAGGTTACACCCACCACCAGGTCAGGTTAGGTCACCCCACCAACAGGTCTGGTCACCCCCACCAAAAATTCAGGTCAACCCCACAACCAGGTCAGGTCACCCCCACCATCAGGTCAGGTCACCCCCGCCACCAGGTCGGGTCACCCCGGCCACCAGGTCCGTTCACCCCCATCACCAGGTCAGGTCACCCCTACCACCAAGTCAGGTCACCCCACCAACAGGTCAGGTCACCCCCCCACTAACAGGTCAGGTCACCCCCCACTAACAGGCCAGGTCACCCCCACCAACAGGTCAGGTCACACCCACTACCAGACCAGGTCACACACACTCCCAGGTCAGGTCACCCCACCAACAGGTCAGGTCACCCCCCACCAACAGGTCCGGTCACCCCCACCACCAAGTGAGGTAACCCCCCCCCAAAAGGTCAGGTCACACCCACTACCAGGTCAGGTCACACACACTCCCAGGTCAGGTCACCCCACCAACAGGTCAGGTCACCCCCACCAACAGGCCCGGTCACTCCCACCAACAGGTCAGGTCACCCCCACCACCAAGTGAGGTAACCCCCCCCAACAGGTCAGGTCACCCCTCCACCAGGTCAGATTACTCCCACCAACAGGTCAGGTCACACCCACTACCAGTTCAGGTCACCCCCACCACCAGGTCAGGTAACCCCCACCAACAGGTCAGGTCACACCCACTACCAGTTCAGGTCACCCCTACCACCAGGTCAGGTCACCCTTCCACCAGGTCAGGTTACCCCACCAATTGGTCAGGTCACCCCACCAACAGGTCAGGTTACCCCCACCAACAGGTCAGGTCACCCCTCCATCAGGTCAGGTTACCCCACCAACAGGTCAGGTCACACCCACTACCAGTTCAGGTCACCCCCACCACCAGGTCAGGTCACCCTTCCACTAGGCCAGGTTACCCCCACCAATTGGTCAGGTCACCCCACCAACAGGTCAGGTCACCCCCACCAACAGGTCAGGTCACCCCTCCACCAGGTCAGATTACCCCCACGAACAGGTCATTTCACACCCACTACCAGTTCAGGTCACCCCGACCACCAGATCAGGTCACCCTTCCACCAGGTCAGGTTACCCCCACCAATTGGTCAGGTCACCCCACCAACAGGTCAGGTTACCCCCACCAACAGGTCAGGTCACCCCTCCATCAGGTCAGGTTACGCCACCAACAGGTCAGGTCACACCCACTACCAGTTCAGGTCACCCCCACCACCAGGTCAGGTCACCCTTCCACTAGGTCAGGTTACCCCCACCAATTGGTCAGGTCACCCCACCAACAGGTCAGGTCACCCCCACCAACAGGTCAGGTCACCCCTCCACCAGGTCAGATTACCCCCACGAACAGGTCATTTCACACCCACTACCAGTTCAGGTCACCCCCACCACCAGATCAGGTCACCCTTCCACCAGGTCAGGTTACCCCCACCAATTGGTCAGGTCACCCCACCAACAGGTCAGGTTACCCCCACCAACATGTCAGGTCACCCCTCCATCAGGTCAGGTTACCCCCACCAACAGGTCAGGTCACCCCCATCAACAGGTCAGGTCACACCCACTACCAGGTCAGGTCACCCCAATAACAGGTCAGGTCACCCCCACCAACAGGTCAGGTCTCCCCCTCCACCAGGTCTGGTTACCCCACCACCAGGTCAGGTTAGGTCACCCCCACCACCAGGTCAGGTCACCCCCACCAACAGGTCAGGTCACCCCTACCAACAGGTCAGGTCACCCCCTCCCCAGGTCAGGTAACCCCCACCACCAGGTCAGGTCACCCCCACCACCAGGTCGGGTCACCCTGGCCACCAGGTCCGTTCACCCCCATCACCAGGTCAGGTCACCTCTACCTCCAAGTCAGATCACCCCACCACCAGGTCGGGTCACCCCGGCCACCAGGTCTGCTCTCCCCCATCACCAGGTTTGCTCACCCCCATCACCAACTCAGGCTACGGGCTCACCATAGCCTGTGTTACCTGGAACTTTTTGTTTCAGGTAGCGAATCTTTAACAACAACAACCAGGTCAGGTCACCCCCCACCAATAGGTTTGGTCACCCCCACCACCAGGTCAGGTCACCCCACTACCAGGTCCGGTCACTCTCACCACCAGCTCAAGTCACCCCCACCACCAGGTCAGGTCACCCTCACCACCAGCTCAAGTCACCCCCACCACCAGGTCAGGTCACCCTCACCACCAGGTCAGGTCACCCCCACCACCAGGTCAGGTCACTCTCACTACCAAGGTCCGGTCACCCTCACCACCAGCTCAAGTCACCCCCACCACTAGGTCAGGTCACCCCCACCACCAGGTCAGGTCACCCCCACCACCAGGTCAGGTCACTCTCACTACCAAGGTCCGGTCACCCTCACCACCAGGTCAGGTCATCCCCACCACCAGCTCAAGTCACCCCCTTCCACCAGGTCAGGTCACCACCACCAGGTCAGGTCAGCCAGTCACAGTGGACTAGGATGGGTAACATTACAGTGACGTCATTACCAACATCAAAAGGATGAACCTGTCATCAATCATTAGCATGGAAGCAGGTAAAAATGTCTTCCCTTGATTGACTTATTGTGAAACAAAGCTATTATGTCCAAGCTGCAGCCAGGCGCCCGATTGACATAATTCTGTTAGCGAGTGCTACACAAGGTAGTTGGGAGGTTTCATTGATGTCTATTATACCCAATAGATAATGTATTATTCCACTAATCTCAAACATCAAGTTATACAAAATGATACTTATTACTTTATTTACATATCGCGGATGCGCGGAATCACGGCCGTGAAATTCTCTAGAAGTAACTAATTTGTCAAGTAAGTTAAGGAACACCACGAGACACGTGAGAGGAGAGAAAGACTGTCCCGACGTGTTGCCACGTGATCTAGGTACATCTAAGTCATGATATACGTTAGAAGACTAGAAGGCTTTCAACCGCATGAAGCCCGTTGTGAAGCATCGCCACATGGCTGCCAGCGTGTTCCCTACCACGTAAGTTGTCAAGGGAACCAGACCTCAGGTGGGTGTTGTTCATCTCTGTATTGCTGCAGGAACATCAAGCGTGTGTTGTCCAGCAGCGAGGGAAACTTCCTATAAGCGTGTGTGAAATCCCAACTAATAATTGTTACCGACCACTTTTCATCACTCATCTTCCACCCACATGTCCTCAAAGGTGTGTTGTATTTAGCCTCGTGTCGTTACGAGGAGACTACCATGTGCTGTTTACCAAGGAGACCTCACAGTTATGTACCTGGATAGTGGATGTGAGCCCGACCAATGTTAGCAGAGTATTCTGTTTTATTTATCAGAGATTATCACTTCGCGCAGGTGAGTGTGGACAACTGAATATTTCTTGCTTTCCAGCACCTGGACACGTGACAAGAGAAGTCAAAGGGAGACTAAGAAAAGTGGAAGTTCGTTGTTACTCTGGTTATTATATCTGATTTATGTGTGAAAATTGCTCATGGCTATTATTTGTCCCATGGATGGGACATTGATAATTACTGTACATGTATAGTGATTACCCGAGCGTCAGTGGTCTCCATTGTGCCAGTGGAGTACCGAGAGTGATTGAAGAAGCCGACTTGATGATTGCTTGTCCCTGAGTGTTAAGTTAGGTTCTTCCTGGAGACATACTATCTGTTGGGTGTCCAGATTGAAGCAACCCATTTATTTAATGAAAAAATTATTAATTAATCTGTTAATTTATATGTTGTGTTTTCGTGAAGCCCCTCTAAAGATAATTGTTGCTCACACAAGAGTCATCAAATACTCAAAGAAATTCCATTAAAGTGATGAATCAATGTGAAAATAGGTAAGAGCCATGAGGACCATGGGAGGTAGAATTCCTAGACTTGGAGGCAGAGTGCAGTGGGGGCATTGTGGGAAGCCATGGTTAGGCTTCAATGTAGGCCTCAGGATATCTCAGGAAACCTAGAGGATTCAGTACAATCCCAGATTGCAATGCTTTTTACCATGTCGTGGTGCAGTAGTCTAAGGCGTTGCTTGGGAGTACCCAGAACATAAGTTCGAATCCTCCTTATGACTCCTAGTGATTTTTTCAAGTCATCAACACTATAATCACTTCTAAATCTTTAGACATTTATGCCAGCCACTAGTCACTAAACAAATGATGAGAACCCTTAGTGAGTTAATAATTTCTTCATAGCACTATTAGGTTCTTGCGACCAAAGCAATCACTTCTCACTGAACACCACAAGAGGAGGCCCACTCACACAGGAGTCTTTGGGGGTTTATACTGTTGACATGCTTGCAAAGACAGCCTGTAGTAGACCAGTAGCAGAAATTTATATGGGTGTTTCATTAGCAGTGACAAAGCAGTGACATACTTAACGAATGACTGTAGAAAATCTTCCTGATCTAACAATTTCATAAAACCTGAAAGCTATAGCATTAAACAATATGATGAATACTGTGAGGACACATTTATATATAAAACTAATAGAGCAAGAACTCGGCAATGTGATGTTATAGTGGCCAGAATACGCCTGGGGTATAGACGTATTTGGCAGCTTTCTCAAAAACCTAAATGTCAAATACACCATGTGTCAACTTTGTGAAAGAGAAAACATGCACTCCCTTGAACGTTATATTGCAGAATGTCCCACACTGACTGATTTTCACCCCCCATGGGTTCATAGATGCTGAACTCTGTAAATATTAAATAAATACTGGAACACTTAAGCTGGTCAGAATTGCATTTCACCTTGTAAACGTACATTAATAACATTATGTAAAAACATACCTCGAACACTGTTTATGTACAGCTGACGTAAATGTGTGTATTTTTGTATGCAGGTTAGGTTAACATTTTAAAAACACTACAATCATCTTCTGTGGTTGATTGTTCAATAAATCACTGAACTATTTGTTTAAGGGGGCATATCAAAAAATATCGTTATAAATTAAAATTGTTCAATTTGCTTATAAATTTTTTTATGAAATGGTTATAGAAAGGGCTGCAACTGGTCCAAGTTTCACCATCACACCCTAAACAGAAAAGGAGAAAAAAAATACACAACGTATTATGCAACGAATGTTCAACATTCTCAAATAATCTCAGGGAACACATGTGTCAACCAAAATGTCTACTATGTGCTGTAGAAGCACAAACTCTTGTAATAATTGTAATATGTATGTTCAATATATTTATATTTAAATTTTTTTTTTTTTTCTTTTTATTTTTTTTTATTTTTTTTTTTTTTGGCCAATTTCTTTTCTCGTTTGTTATCAAGGGATTTGCATGAAACTTGCACACCTTGCTCAATGGATGCCTATCTGCAAGGGTGCCAATTATGAACGAAATCTGTCGAAGTCAAGCTCAGCTACAGGTGGCCGAACTTGGATCTTTATTTTACTCTGGAAAGTAATTTACACCTTCAAATTACTTCAGAGCTTTCATTTATTAATCAATTTACATGCAAATTACACCTTATATGTAGCGTTTGTGCTTCTACAGACTCTAGTAGACATTTTAGTCCAAAGTCTATTTGTTGATTTTATAAAAATTTATAAATATCATATATTGCATATTTTTTTATTCTAGTGATCAGTTTTATAAAAAAAGTGTTTAGTGCAATAATATAATTTTTCAAAGTTACCCTACTAAAAGGGTAACTTTAAAAAATTATATTATTGCACTAAACACTTCTTGATAAAACTGATCACTAGAATCCTTTATTATGTGCTTAATTTAATATCTGAGTGTTATAGAAATGATTTTAGTTGACACATGTGTTCCCTGAAACTATTTGAAAATTCGTTGCATAATTCGTTGTTTATTTTTTTTCTCCTTTTCTGTTTAGGGTGTGATGATGAAACTTGGACCAGCTGCAGCCCTTTCTATAACCATTTCATAAAAAAATTTATAAGCAAATTGAACCACTTTTAATTTTACATCGATATGCCCCCTTAACAGATCTATAACCTTGTCCACGGAGCGAATTATCAGGATAAAGTGGCAAGCTATTACGACTATAAGGCACTTGGAATGGGTTAGGATAAGGATTTGGAATGGGATGGGGGTAAGGAATGGTGCCCATCCACTGTTCCTACCTCCTCACGTCGGGGATTGAACACCGACCTGCATGAAGCGAGACCGTCGTTATCCAACCCAAGTGGTTGGACAACCTGTCCATGGGGAACAGAAGAAAATGTATATATGCTGGTAAGCATTGTAAATGTGTGATCACGTCTGTGGTAAAAATAAAAAAAACAAGAGTATAGTGGAACAGTGTACACGGAGAGTGTACACAGTCCTCTAGTGCTTACATGTGACTCTGCTTAGATTAAAAGACGTCAATCATAATTGATTTCATGGCGTAGTGATTGTAGTGAAAGTAGTGTAGTGATTGTAGTAATTGTATTGTAGAAAACGTATTATCGTCATAATCACCATCCTCATCACTAGTATCCCATTTGTCATCCCTCTCACCATTCCTCCAATATTATCAGTCCAATCACCATTCATATTACAATCCACATCACTATTACCGTCAAGACTGCCGGTAATCCCACCGCCCGACCCACGAAGGAGGGCGGAGGGAGGTTGGTAATTATCTATCACCATCATCATCACCATAACAATCACCATCATTATCACTATAACAATCACCACTCCTGTGAAAAGCATAATCTCTATCGTTGCCACCATTACCAATTCTTTCACTCTCACCACGCTCCAGTACTTGGGCTGGACGGTAGAGCGACATTCTCGCTTCATGCAGGTTGGCGTTCAATCCTCGACTTGGTGATAATTGTAATTACGAAGCAATAAGATGCTTATCTTAAGATACTAACAAGGTTAGGTAAGGTCGGTGTTTTCTATGAATCTTTTTAAGGGTATCTATTATGTTTAGTATATCACCTATGCACGTAGTTAATAAGTCAATATTGACTTTACGAATTTGCGAGAACGGATAGGAACAGTGGTTAGGCACCATTCCTTCCCCTGTCCCATCCCAAATCATTACTCTGACTCCTTCCTTGTGCTATATAGTTGTAATGGCTAGGCGCTTTCCCTTGATAATTCCCTTCATTCTCACCACCCTTCTTGTCCTCCCCCCTCACCACCACCTCTACACTCACCACTTCCCCTTCCTCACCATCCTCACCACTCTTTCCACCCTAGTCATCCCCCCCCCCTGATCACACTCCTCACCCTCACAAACACAAGCTTTACCTCCCAAATAAAACAGTTCCCCGGGTATTTGCCAAGACGCACCTCACTGCCCTCTGGCTGTTATTACTGGCACTCGGAGAAGGTATGTTATTGGATGAGGCAGGAGGGGGAGGGCAGCTGCAGGGAGGAGGGAAGAGTGGGTGGGAGGAGACGGGACAAGAGAAGGAGGGGGGGGAGCGACATTCTCACTGCCTCTGTGACAGAGGCAGTGAGAATGTCGGGTGGTAAGGGTGTTGGTGAGCGAGGAGAGTTGTGTTGTGGGTGGTGGTGGGTGTGTGTAGTTAAATTTGGGTGGTGGTGGTGTGTGTGGTGAGGTGGTGGACAATGGGTGGTGGTGTGTGGTGAGGTGGTTTACTACGGGTGGTGGCGTGTGGTGAGGTGGTGGGCTACGGGTAGTGGTGTGTGGTGAGGTGGTTTACTACGGGTAGTGGTGTGTGGTGAGGTGGTGGTCTATGGGTGGTGGTGTGTGGTGAGGTGGTTTACTACGGGTAGTGGTGTGTGGTGAGGTGGTTTACTACGGGTAGTGGTGTTTGGTGAGGTGGTTTACTACGGGTGGTGGCGTGTGGTGAGGTGGTGGGCTACGGGTAGTGGTGTGTGGTGAGGTGGTGGGCTACGGGTAGTGGTGTGTGGTGAGGTGGTGGTCTATGGGTAGAGGTGTGTGGTGAGGTGGTGGTCTATGGGTGGTGGTGTGTGGTGAGGTGGTGGTCTATGGGTAGTGGTGTGTGGTGAGGTGGTGGTCTATGGGTGGTGGTGTGTGGTGAGGTGGTGGGCTACGGGTAGTGGTGTGTGGTGAGGTGGTGGTCTATGGGTAGTGGTGTGTGGTGAGGTGGTGGTCTATGGGTGGTGGTGTGTGGTGAGGTGGTGGGCTACGGGTAGTGGTGTGTGGTGAGGTGGTGGTCTATGGGTAGTGGTGTGTGGTGAGGTGGTGGACAATGGGTGGTGGTGTGTGGTGAGGTGGTGGTCTATGGGTGGTGGTGTGTGGTGAGGTGGTGGGCTACGGGTAGTGGTGTGTGGTGAGGTGGTGGGCAACGGGTAGTGGTGTGTGGTGAGGTGGTGGTCTATGGGTAGTGGTGTGTGGTGAGGTGGTGGTCTATGGGTAGTGGTGTGTGGTGAGGTGGTGGTCTATGGGTAGTGGTGTGTGGTGAGGTGGTGGGCTACAGGTAGTGGAGTGTGGTGAGGTGGTGGACAATGGGTGGTGGTGTGTGGTGAGGTGGTGGGCTACGGGTAGTGGTGTGTGGTGAGGTGGTGGGCTACGGGTAGTGGTGTGTGGTGAGGTGGTGGGCTACGGGTAGTGGTGTGTGGTGAGGTGGTGGTCTATAGGTAGTGGTGTGTGGTGAGGTGGTGGTCTATGGGTAGTGGTGTGTGGTGAGGTGGTGGTCTACGGGTAGTGGTGTGTGGTGAGGTGGTGGTCTATGGGTGGTGGTGTGTGGTGAGGTGGTGGGCTACGGGTAGTGGTGTGTGGTGAGGTGGTGGTCTACGGGTAGTGGTGTGTGGTTAGGTGGTGGTCTATGGGTGGTGGTGTGTGGTGAGGTGGTGGTCTACGGGTAGTGGTGTGTGGTGAGGTGGTGGTCTATGGGTAGTGGTGTGTGGTGAGGTGGTGGTCTACGGGTAGTGGTGTGTGGTGAGGTGGTGGTCTACAGGTAGTGGTGTGTGGTGAGGTGGTGGTCTATGGGTGGTGGTGTGTGGTGAGGTGGTGGGCTACGGGTAGTGGTGTGTGGTGAGGTGGTGGTCTACGGGTAGTGGTGTGTGGTGAGGTGGTGGTCTATGGGTGGTGGTGTGTGGTGAGGTGGTGGTCTACGGGTAGTGGTGTGTGGTGAGGTGGTGGTCTATGGGTAGTGGTGTGTGGTGAGGTGGTGGTCTACGGGTAGTGGTGTGTGGTGAGGTGGTGGTCTACGGGTAGTGGTGTGTGGTGAGGTGGTGGTCTATGGGTGGTGGTGTGTGGTGAGGTGGTGGTCTACGGGTAGTGGTGTGTGGTGAGGTGGTGGTCTATGGGTAGTGGTGTGTGGTGGTCTACGGGTAGTGGTGTGTGGTGAGGTGGTGGTCTACGGGTAGTGGTGTGTGGTGAGGTGGTGGTCTATGGGTGGTGGTGTGTGGTGAGGTGGTGGTCTACGGGTAGTGGTGTGTGGTGAGGTGGTGGTCTATAGGTAGTGATGTGTGGTTGAGGTGGTGGTCTACGGGTAGTGGTGTGTGGTGAGGTGGTGGGCTACGGGTAGTGGTGTGTGGTGAGGTGGTGGTCTACGGGTAGTGGTGTGTGGTGAGGTGGTGGTCTATGGGTGGTGGTGTGTGGTGAGGTG
The DNA here is from genome assembly GCF_040958095.1 of Procambarus clarkii. Classification (NCBI taxonomy): domain Eukaryota; kingdom Metazoa; phylum Arthropoda; class Malacostraca; order Decapoda; family Cambaridae; genus Procambarus; species Procambarus clarkii. The sequence goes on from NC_091223.1 coordinate 29,088,411, forward strand.
GTGGTCTACGGGTAGTGGTGTGTGGTGAGGTGGTGGTCTATGGGTGGTGGTGTGTGTGGTGAGGTGGTGGGCTACGGGTAGTGGTGTGTGGTGAGGTGGTGGTCTACGGGTAGTGGTGTGTGGTGAGGTGGTGGTCTATGGGTGGTGGTGTGTGGTGAGGTGGTGGTCTACGGGTAGTGGTGTGTGGTGAGGTGGTGGTCTATGGGTAGTGGTGTGTGGTGAGGTGGTGGTCTATGGGTAGTGGTGTGTGGTGAGGTGGTGGTCTATGGGTAGTGGTGTGTGGTGAGGTGGTGGTCTATGGGTAGTGGTGTGTGGTGAGGTGGTGGTCTATGGGTGGTGTGGGATAATCCTAGCAGGCAGTTATTTGTTTTTATTCTTTGTGAATATTTATTTTCTGTTTTATTTACTTGATAATTTTAGTTACTTCAATATTCAATTTATGATTCTAAGTGGACTGTATATTTGATTCACCCTGCCAGAATTTATCTGCACATAGTTGGAAAGGATTTTTACAACTTATACCACAGACCATGTATATAATAATAAGCTATAAACATTTACCTTAAATTCACATAAATAATACCACATATATTGATCTAAGCTACTGTATGATTAATTCTATAGTTATCTACTGTGTTAATATAAAGGAATGTGAGGCCTTAGTTGTGTTGTTGCTAAGGCTTCATTAGGCAGTGTGATCGCTGTTAGGGTGTGGCTCATGCAGTCCAGTTGTCAAATGGCGGCTGACACTCATGTACCGTCTGTGGGGCAGCTAGTGTATGAAAGGTCACAGATTATGTTGAGCAGTTCACCTTCTCAGTAACTTCCTCCCTTGAACCATGCCTGTGAATAAATTACAGAGAACTAAATTGCATTCACACTGTATTATCTAACAAGGAATCATTGGAATGAATAAAACCCAAACTTACCAGGGTTTTGGGTTGCTGGTACATCACAACCGGTAAAGTGTAAACAAATTATAATGGCTATTACTATCATATACAGTACTTGGTTCACCAGATACAATACTTCTCATGGTTGATGTAGAGGTTGCTGTGGCTGGATCACTGTTGGGCAGTCTTATTTCAGACCTTTGCAGTGTCGTGTATGCGTACTTCAAGGAGACATTCTGCCTTCTTCTTCTTCTTTGTTATGATTCTGTGTCTGAGCTTGAGCGTGACTTGCCCTGCTACCTCCCCAAGCCATGTTCCAATACTCTGCCCTAAGGACTAAATTTATTTAACAGTAGCAAAGGTGTCTGTACTGTATTTTTACTGCTAAGGGCTGGATATAATATAAGTTAATATAAACTTGTTTATTAAGTTTAAACACTGCACTGTTTAAAAGAATAATTGGAGTTTAATATATATACATGTTGTAATAGACGTCTTGTTGTGATGACATCACAAAAAACTCCCATTTTCTTTAAGTTCTGGTAATGGCTAACTATAAAATGTCAACGTGTGTTGGATTTCCAACATAATTCCAGGGGAAAGGGGGGGAGGGGGAGTAATATGGGTTGAAATCCCTATAAGAACTGTGAACACTATTCCTTGCCCTCAGAATTATAGAGTTGCTTTAATTTAAGCTTGCACTGTCGTGCAGCAGTCTGTTCTGGATATATGTTCCTTGCTGGTGTTTCGGGTGAAGGAAGTCAGTGAGCGTCCTCTTTTCCTACCAGTTCCATAAGATACTAATTTCTCTATGTTTCGAGAGTAATGTTGCCTCAGCACTTTATTTTCACTATTCTCAAGATGCCCTGACGGTCTGGATTGTTACGGCCCTCTCGGGACGCAACGGGGTTCTTACTCTGATGTTGTTAGAGGAAGTTGTATCCGACCCCAAGCCAGTAGTGGCTTTCAAGGGATGTGATCCGTGACGCAAGTAACTTAAAGGGGAAGGGAAATAAAGGCAAAAACTTAATATAATATATTGACCACCACCAATAAATAATATATAAAAAGATTACACAGGGGGAGGGGTATTAACACTGTACACATATGTCTTCGTACTGAAGAAATGCACAATCGTCTTCTCCTGAAGACTCTGGTTCAACTCTCTCTCGGTGCTGAGTCCTCGGTGCTTTCGTGGCCTCACAACGAATCCTCTGAGAAGTTGAGCCTACCCTGGCCACAGGTCAGCCAAAACACAGGTCCACTGGGGGCACCGCCATGGAGGCCGTCAACCACACGTCCAGCTGGTCTGCTGGCAGGTTCCGGATCAGCAAGGCTGGTCAGGCCACTCCACGAACGATATAAGGGGAACGCCCTAGACAGGAGTCTCGTGTGACACCACAAATCACTCTCCTGTCCTCAATACCCCAGTGGATAAACGTCTCCAGCAGTCGGTCCCGGGAACGACGATCCTTTCAACTGCCACTCCACTGGCAGGGTAACACCACAGTGTTCTTCCGGGGGACGACTTCACAGCTGCTGCAGCAAAGCACACGGTATGGAGACGGCTGCCTCGGGTAGACTGACTCAACTCCCATCACAGCAGTCCCAGGTCGACTCTGTAAGCAGACACGTCATCAATAACTGGGACACACTAAGGCACCTCACTTACGGGCTCAGGCACAAACGCCTGACGTATCCACTCCATAGATGGCGCTGTCGTCGGAGCACCACCTCACCAGAGGTCAGGAGCGGCTGTGTTGTGAGCTGCACAGGACTGGAAACTGGCCCTTGTGGCCAATCTACGTCGTCCTCACCAGGTGTCGTCGTCCGTTTGGAGGGGGTTTTCGGGAGCTGACCCACAGATGGCGCGGTTATCACTGCTCCGTGCTCGGACGCTGGATCCGGGTTCGTAACATGGATAAACAGAGACTATTTTGTCTATAGGCCTCTCTGAGCGTGGCCCATTGCTGTCCACCAGAACTGTCACCAGGTTTCAAGTTAATTCTGTTGTAGGGGTTGTTTGCCCCATAGTGATATTCCCTTAGAACACTTAGGTATTCTCGTGTCCATGCATCATTCCAACGACTTATCACTCATGATAGATGTTTGAAAAGTTGAACCAAGTCACTCTCTCAGACATATTAAGGATCTCCTGGTTCCTCATCTGTCAGGGACTATAGAGGTCTTAGAAGTCCGTCATACAACAGATGAGCTCTACTTAATGGTTCACGTTGTGAAACATCATCAGAGAGGTAGGCAAGGGGTCGGTTGTTAACTCGAGCTTCTATTTCTATGACAACGATTTGGAGCTCTTACATGCAAAACTTTTGGTGGTGTAGAGTTTTCGGAGGAGACCGCTTTACTGTACCAACTGTGCCATGGTGCTCTGGGAGGTATGAATTTCCAGTGGCACTGCCGTTGATTTAGGGCAGTGTGCAGCCTTGGGTGGTTCCAGATTTCCCTCAGATATGCTTCTCCTGCCACTAAGTTGGACCCATTGTCTGAGATCATTAACTTACGGAAAGATCTACATGAAGCAAACGTACAGAAAGCCTATAAGAATGCCTAGGCACTCATATCGGGATTCACTTCTAGATATACTCCCCCTTGTTGTGGCAGATGTATTCTGGTACTGGGATTTTGTCTTTGGTGCTTGTTAGTGTTAGTGCTCATGTGAAATCTACTCCAATGGTCTCAAAGGGACGAAGATGAACTACTCGTTCCTTTGGGAGTGGAGGAGGTCCCGGATAAGGACACATTCTGTCATTGTACCTCCGGAAGATTACTCAGGATTTAATTATGGACTTTACAGTCTGACAACCTTGGGGTAGCCAGAACAGTTGTCTTAAATCTGTGAGGGTATCTAGTACCCCACCATGCAGTGTTGTGTTTGTGTATGTGTAACACAATTTGCTTGCGTACTATGTGGTGACAAGGAAGCAATATTGAATTTTTTGCTTCCAGATCTATGTATGCATGCTATGAGAGGCCTCTGTTCTTTACTAGGTTATGATTTTTGTGATAATCCAGAGACCCAAATCATTCTAAAATTTCTTAGGGACATTGTCAAATTCCATCCCAAATGTATCTGTTTAGACTTTTTTGACCCAGTACCTTGAGGGACTAGGGAATTGATGCTTGATTCCTATTTTATTTAGAAAATCAAACACCACTTGGGTGACACCTATTAGTTTGTTCAGTTCAGAGTACCGATTAGGATCAATTACCAAAGATATAGGTGGTTCTGGATTCTCAGTGGGAACAGTGACATTGGTCGCTATGACTTTTGGCTTTTGTTCAGGCCACTGGTCACTGACTAGCCACTGAGGTCCATTGAACCACATCTCTGCCTTTGTTAATTGTCGTAAAGTCAGGCCTCGGGTGAGATAGTCAGCAGGATTCTCCTTGGTGGGTACATGTCTCAGTTTGTACCCTGCTGATAACTCTCGTATTTCCTTAATGCGGTTACTCATGCAAGGATTTTTACTGTTATTATTTCCCTCCCACTGTAGCACTGCCTAATTATCTGACCATACCACTGTTTCTTCAAAGTGGTTGTTGCTTAAGGCCTTGATCAGATAATGAACCAATCTTACTCCTAACAGTAGGGCTGTTAACTCCAGTTGTGACAATGATCGTTTCTTCAACGGTGCCACTCTTGTCTTTGATGTGAGCAAACTGGTTTGCTCATTTGATACCAGGTAAACTACTGTGCCATAGGCCTTTCCTGAGGCATCACGGAACACATGTAGCTTAATTGGTTGTTTTTCACTTACTGTGTTCCGAGGGAACTTGACAGACTCTAGGATACTTAAATCTTTCACTAGCCCTTACCATTTTTCTTGTAAGGCAGGTATTAGAAGATAATCTCAGCCTATCTTCTGTTACCAGCATTCCTGTATTATCAACTTCCCCTTTATCAAGATTGGGCTTAACAGTCCCAATGGGTCGAAGGGTTTGCTGACTTGGGATAGTTGTTTCGTCATGGTTAGGTTGGTGGTATCTGACTCCACCGACTTGATGGTGAACTGATCTGCAGTTGTATCCCATGCGAGGCCTAGTACCTTTGCCTTCTGGGGAACCTTGTAGTCGGGAAATTCTGTTTCTATTAGTTGATTTAATTTGGTATTGGTGGAGACCAACGACTGAAGAGGCATATTTGCTCCCAATAATTCTCGATTGGCCTCATGATATATGTTCAGCATTTCACTTTCACTAATTGTTGTTCTTTGGAAATTGCCAACCTACAAGTTGTTGTTGCTAATTTGAGTTTTATTTGGGCTTTAATATTTCAAGTGCTTGTCTAACGTAGCTTGAAGCAGAAACAGCGAAGTAACAGCACCAAATTAAACTGACCCAAACCTTTAGGTGATTAATTAACTGTTTGGATCGTTAGGATCCTTGATCCATAGGAACTTTGTGAAATTACGGTCTTCTTCTTGAAGACCTACCCTAAGGAAAGCCTTACTGATGTCGTCTGTATATGCACAAGTCCCGATGTGGAATTTAATAGCATGTTGTAAAGCCTTTGAGTCAGGCTAGGGCAAGTTTGAGTGCAGCCATTCAATTAAAAACCATTCTGCTTGGTCTTGGCACTGCAGTTAAATACTATCCTATTAAAGTAGCTGAATTTTTCAATATGGCATGGTGTGGCAGGTAGAACCATTCCTTAGAGTTATCATTTGTTACAACCTCGATGAATTTGTTATCGAGTTGTTGTTGGATTATATCATGGTACAATATCAAGTTAACAGGATGTCTATTTAAGCACATCACCTGTGACCTTAATTGGGTTTGTGCCTTGAAATGGTTTACGGGGTAGCTAAGGTTGATTCAGCTTCCATGGTAACCTGACCCAGTATTGATTGTCTCTGTCGACAACTGAGTCCAGGTATTGTTTGTAAGTCCAGTCATCATCTGCACTAGGTTGTTCAGGGACTACGCCTAGAATTGTTAGATCCCATAACCTATGTACATGAGGTCAAACTCATCTTCGGATAAGTCTCTGAATTGTAGTGGTGAATGTTCACCTAGTCATGCAATCATCATTGGGTTGACTTGTTGGTGGTCTACAGGTATGGGTTGCTTCAGCCTCAATACTGGGTCTGTTAGCAAATGGCCTCATGAAGATGTTAACAGGTTCATTCCCTGCTGTTTATCTTTTCCTTTGATAAACGTATGGTAGACGTCTGAACCTACTAGAATTCCAATATTGGAGAGATGGCCAGACGTGATTTTGTCAGCCAACTTGATTCCCTTTTCTTGTAAGAATTTGGCTGTTGTCCCTAGACCATGAACATACAAGTCTGTTGGGATTTTGCCTATGAGAAGGGCTGTACCACATGAATACCACAAACTCATATACTCACATCAGTCGCAAACACTTTATTACTCCTTCCTAAATATCTTTCCGTATATATATACTATCTCCACAAATTACAATGTTATTTAACAAACTGGGAATCCCCACCTTCATAAGGTTAGGTTAGGAAACAGGGCAGGAGTCATTGCTTTAAGCAACCGACAGCTTAAAAGGCACACTCCAAGATTAATGCTGGATCCTGCTGGCACAAATTGCTGAGTTTCATAAATATGTAACATGAATGACTTCTCCTTCTCGGCTCACAATCAGGGATTCCAGGGTTCGACTCGGGCTCCTAAGTTAGTCAGGAATCCTGTTATGTCTAGTTTCGTCTCTTGTACAGGCTTGAGTTTCAAGGCATCTACCAATTCTTGGGTGATAAATGTCATTTGGGATCCTTGGTCAAATAATGCACGTATTGTGACCTTGGACCTTCTGTTTTTAAGGAGAAATTGGGCAGTGGGTAAAACTGATTTATGATCAGAAATTGTTGATAGTACACTTACATCTGGAAGTATTTTACAGAACTGTACTGTAGTGGAAGTTCCTTCCTCCACCTGTGGTTTGGGAGACTTTGTACTTGTGACCTCAAACAGTGTTACATGGTGTTGACTCTTATTGCACCTATTGCAGGTGATCAATTGAATTGCACAGGTATTGGGGTTATGTGACCTTAGACACCTGGTGTATCTGTACAACTCCTTGAGTCGTTTTACACATGTAGCACGGTCAGGGTAAGTATTGCAGTTGTACTTGGAATGTTCTTGATCACAGAACAGACACGGCCTCCATACTACAGCACCTTTGGGAGTCACCACCTTGGGTGACACATTAACTGCAGGTTTAGAGGGACCCACTGCGTATGTGCCCACACTGCCTTGTTTCCACCTTGGGGTGGAGGTAGTTTGTTTAGATAAATTTGGAGTACTGTTTGTACTCTGTGGTTTACTACGGGTGGTTAACAAAGGTTTACATGTTGATTTGCCATCTGTGTTGTCGCTTTGTCATTTTATAACGGAGTGTAAAGCTTCTGTAATTTCCTGTACTGTCAGAGAAGATTTCTTATGCAAAGCTCACAACTTATCCAGTATATCACTGGGTGATTTGCATCAAACAATAACTTGAATTATCCAGTCTGATTCATTTACGTTTACCTTAAGGTTAAGTGCTTTGAGTAAGGCCTCAAACTCCAATCTAAACACTTTGAGTGAGATATGGGATCCATCTGTTGATGGTAAATCCAACAATTTTTTAGCTAAAAGTTTGATAGCTCGTTCTCGTTTAGCATAATTTACCTTAAGGAGCTGAACTGCACTATCATAGCCAGTATTTGACAATGGTTAAATTACATACCACTTTTAATGCATCGTCTTTTAACTGTCCCTGTAAGTACATAAATTTGGTGGTTTTAGGGATAGCTGCATTAGCATCCACTGCATCAACAAATTTATTCCAAAAGTTATCCCAACTTTCATACTCTCTTCCAGAGAAAGTAGGTAAACTAATGGATGATAGTTTGACTTCTGGTTGTGTCAGGTTAAGGGGCAATGTGTTAGTTTTTTAAAAGTTGTTCATTGTCAACAAACCTTTTTTGACTAGTTGTTAATAAAAAGAGTTTCAATTGTTCCAAGCTTCAGTATTGCAGCCTAAATAGAAAGGGAGAATATTTTTTTAATGACTTTTACACATTTTCAATAAGACTCTACAACCACAAGTTTCAAATGAAATCATTTCTATGACACTCTTCTATCACATTAGCATATAATAAAGGATATGATTTCAGCAGATTTTCCAAAATATGTTTAGTTTTACTAATACAAATAGTCAAAGTTTCCCCAAAAATAATGCAAATATATCAAGTTTATTATTATTATAAAATAAAAAAATGAACTTAGGAAAAAAATCCCGAAATCATATTGTAGAAGACTAAACTCTATGTATAATGTGTAAGTTTCATGTTAATTGAATAAAAAATGAAAGAGTTATGTGAACGTTTATGTTACTTGAAAATAAATAAGTAAAAAACGAAGTCTAAGGTGCTGCTATCTGTGGCCAAGGTTGACATCAACCAATTTTCTCACAAATTGGCACCCTTACAGATAGGCCTAAGTTCAGTCAGGTGTATAAGTTTCATGCAAATCGTCCGATAAACAAATATGAAAAAAAAATGAACAAAAATCAAACTTTTTTTTTAACAAATATGATTTGGGATAAAAAAATACTTTTATTATATGATATTGTAATAGGTGAGTGTCATAGACATGATTTCAATTGACACTTGTCTTCGATGTTAATTTTTTACCATTTTGGAAATTTTTTGACATGTAATTCAATATTTTGTTTTCTTCCTTCCTATTTATGCTATGAAGCTGAGACTTGAACCAGATGAAACCCTTTTCATATACAACTCATTAATAAAGTTTGATTGAAATCGAACTAGTTTTCATTTATTGTATATTTTTGGCATATTTGGAACTGATGCCCCTTTAATGGAAGCTGTTGTTGTGGTGGCATTGCAATGAGTAATTATGTTGAGATCTGTTGATCTGTAGCCCCCACTACAGGACCTGGTTTAAGCCCAGACCGGACTCTTCCTCCCTGCTGCCCTCCCTCCTCTGTGGTTGGGTCGAGCCACAAGCCTGCTGTGGTAACCGTGATACATACCTGCAGTATATGGCCGGTTTCAAGTTCATGTCGACTAAGACCTTCTGTTCGACGGTACCCATGTAGAGGTTCGCAAACAGGACACCTAGGGGAGAACCCATGGCGACCCCATCTACTTGCTTATACATGTGCTCATCCGGGTTCAAGAAGGGTGCCTCTTCAGTACGAGCTTGCACTAGTTTCCTTAGAATTTCCTTCTTTCCTACAGCGATAGCAGGCGGCTTGACATCTGCGAGGCACTACACATCAAGAAGTCAACACCAGCAATCAACAGCCAATTAATGCACAACTATATTCTACCCACTTCAAGACTCTGCACCAATATAGAAGCATCAAGAAAAATGGGCCAATAGGCCCTTTGCAGTTACTTCCATCCTTCCTTTTAATTTACCCAATTTATACCCATTGTTTCGTGTTCTATCTTGTGTTGAAAGTTTTGTTCACTTCATCCAAAACTGTTGTAACATATCACCTCACCCAAATGCCGGTATATAAGATGAAAGCTATTTAAACGATAGCATAGAACTCTGTTTAGTGTTTACAGGTTATAGTTGTGTGTGTGTAAACTAAAGTCTTTGAAAATGTAATAAGTTATTACGAAACACGTTCAAGTGTCGCGTCAGACTAGAAAAAAAAATGAATTTTGGAGAATTGATTTTTCAATTACAATCGACAGTGAAAAGAAACATAAGAAGTATTGAGAAAATTCGTGTTAGAATGTGCATACTTGTGTGTGTGTGTGTGTGTGTGTGTGTGTGTGTGTGTGTGTGTGTGTGTGTGTGTGTGTGTGTGTGTGTGTGTGTGTGTGTGTGAGGGGTAGGGGGGGTGGACATGAGTGTAGCCTAACTTTTGATTTAAAATAATTCAGATATATTAATATTTTAAATCAATTATTTTAAATCCCTTTGTTCACCATATTGATGACCTAGAAAGAGTACCAACCACCAGCTCACTCCAAGCAAGCCCAGTACTAGGGGAGTTTGAGGTGGTGTCCATATGATGGGGTTCGGGTTGACTCTCCTCTCTGCTGCTCCTCGGCAATGCTGTTCCCACATGGTCCTAATATGCTATTCATTCTGTACTTCTCACTGACCATCAATTAACGTATACAACAGAGCTACACGATGTACACAATTTAGGGGACTGATCACTATGATTGCTATTTTTCCGCTTCACAAACACTATACTCGCCAGTCCGTCCTGCCTGGCTTAACTGTCCCACGGTATGGCACTGATGTTGCTACTCAACCTTATGTTTTCCTCAATAGATCTAAAACTATAGGACTATATACTTGATCACAGCATTTGAGTACATTTCGGTGACAAGAAACTATGTCTCTTGTCTCTGGTAACACTTCAATGTCGCGATAATTGATGATATTTTGCGGACGCCCCACTGACACGTCAGCCTCTCACGCCTCTCCACACATGACTTGTGTGTGTGTACTCACCTAATTTCACGCACCTAATTGTGCTTGCGGGGGTTGAGCTCTGGCTCTTTGTTCCCGCCTCTCAACTGTCAATCAACTGATGTACAGATTCCTGAGGCTACTGGGCTCTATCATATCTACATTTGAAACTCTGTATGGAGTTAGCTTCCACAACATCATTGCCTAATGAATTCCATCTGTTAACTACTCAGACAGAAAAAAATCTTTCTAACATCCCTGTGTCTCATTTGGGTACTCAGTTTCCACCTGTGTTCCCCTTGTTCGCGTACCACCCGAGTTAAACAGTTTATCTTTATCTACCCTGTCAATTCGTTTGAGAATTTTTTAGATAGTGATCAAGTCTCCCTTTACTCTTCTGTGTGTGTGTGTGTGTGTGTGTGTGTGTTTGTGTGTGTGTGCGTGTGTGTGTGTGTGTGTGTGTGTGTTTATATGTGTGTGAGTGTGTGTGTATGTGTGTGTGTGTGGGTTTGTGTGTGTGTGTGTGGGTTTGTGTGTGTGTGTGTGTGTGGGTGCGTGTGTATGTGTGTGTGTGTGTGTGTGTGTGTGTGTGTGTGTGTGTGTGTGTGTGTGTGTGTGTGTGTGTGTGTGAGTGTGTATTCACCTATTTGTGGTTGCAGGATCGAGATTTGACTCTTGGATCCCGCCTTTCCAGCTATCGGTTGTTTACAGTGTGACGATAATCTCCTTCAAGAGATTGAGCCTGCTCTTCCCTCCATAATTACGTCGTCGAAATTATATAAAACGACTATGGAAGACATGTCCAACAACGACAACAACACCAGCAAGGCTTGCCAGGGTGAGCAAAACGTATGCAGCCAGCCACCTGTTCGGACTCAAACCACCAAACTACATGTTGATCGCTACCGACTCCGCTGATTGGTCGCCGGTCTGGCTGCACCTGCACTCGCGCCCCCCCCCCCATACTACTTGATGTCTGGGGTCGCCACGACCTCAGACCTCAGAATATTCGGTGCTCTCGTTGTCACCACTCCTCCCGGCTAGACGCTAGCGTGTACTGAGAGAAGTGGTGGCTTAAAGCCAATATTCCAGCACCTCCCATTTAATTTTTGTATTGCACTTCTTGTTATTTTGCCTTAACGTAACTTTTCATTGTGTCATTTAATTATTCTTATTATTTTGATTGATTTTATTATACGAATTTGTTTGTCCATTTTTTCATGTTTTGATTTATTTAACGTAATTAAAATTTCATTGTTAAAATTTACTTGTGTTTTGTGTGTCTTCTCCTTACCTTACCACAGACGAAGTTCCAGTTTTTTCTATTTTTTTTATAACTATGTGACGAGGCCATACCCCTAGCCTTAAACAGCCGAACACCAACGCGTTACCGTCACAACAGCAATGACTCCTGTCCCATTTCCCTATCATACCTAATTTTAAAAGTATGAATAGAGTTAGCTTCCACAACCTGTTCCCAAAGTGCATTACATTTTTCCACTACTCTCACGCTAAAAGAAAACTTCCTAACATCTCTGTGACTCATCTGAGTTTCCAGTTTCCACCCATGTCCCCTCGTTCTGTTATTATTACGTGTGAACATTTCATCTATTTTCACTTTGTCAATTCCCTTGAGTATTTTATATGTCCCTATCATATTTCCTCTCTCCCTTCTTTTCTCTAGTGTCGTAAGGTTCAGTTCCTTCAGACGCTCTTCAAGTCCCATCCCTCGTAACTCTGGGACAAGCCTCGTCGCAATCCTCTGAACCTTCTCCAGTTTCCTTATGTGTTTCTTCAGGTAGGGGCTCCATGATGGCGTGGCATACTCTAAGACGGGTCTCACGTCGGCAGTGTAAAGCGCCCTAAAAGCCTCTTCATTTAGGTTTCTAAATGAAGTTCTAATTTTTGCCAGTGTAGAGTACGCTGCTGTCGTTATCCTATTTATGTGCTTCAGGTGTTAGATTAGGTGTCACATCCACTCCTAGGTCTCTTTCTCGAATCGTTACAGGTAGGCCGTTCCCCTTCAATGTGTACTGTCCCTTTGGTCTCCTATCACCTGATACCATTTCCATAACTTTACATTTACTGGTGTTGAACTCCAGTAGCCATGTGTGTGTGTGTGTGTGTGTGTATGTGTGTATTTACCTAGTTGCCTTGTTGTACCTACCTAGTTGTGCTTGTGGGGGTTGAGCTCTGGCTCTTTGATCCCGCCTCTCAACTATCAATCAACTAATGTACAGGATCCTGAGCCTATTGGGCTCTATCATATCTACACTTGAAACTGCGTTTGGAGTCAGCTTCCACCACATCACTTCCAGTGTGTGTGTGAGCGCACGTGTGTGTACTCATCTAGTTGTGTTTTCAGGGGTTGAGCTCTGGTTCTATGGTCCCCGCCTCTTAACTGTCAATCAACTGGTGTTCAGATTCCTGAAAATACTTGACTCTATCATATCTACATTTAAAACTGTGTATGGAGTCATCCTCCATCACATCACTGCCTAATGCATTCCATCTGTTTACTACCCTGACACTGAAAAGTTTTTCTAACGTCCCTGTGGCTCATTTGGGTTCTCAGCTTCCACCTGTGTCCCCTTGTTCTCATACCATCGGTGTTAAACAGTTTATCCTTATCTACCTTGTCATTTCCTCTGAGAATTGTGTAGGTAGTGAAATGTTAAGTGATAAGTGAAGAAATACATAAGGAAACTGGAAAAGGTGCTGAAGTTTGCGACGATGCTCGTCCCAGAGTTACGAGGGATGGGGTATGAAGAGCGTTTGAAGGAACAGAGCCTTACGACACTGGAAAAGAGAAGGGAGAGGGTGGGATATGATAGGAACGTATAAAATACTCAGAGGAATTAACAGTGGACGTAGACGAATTGTTCACACGGAATAGTAACAGAATGAGGGGACACGGGTGGAAGCTGTCAACTCAGATGAGTCACAGAGATGTTAGGAAGTTTTCTTTTAGTGTGAGAGTAGTGGGAAATAGGAATGCACTGAAGGTGCAGGTAATGGAAGCAAATTCTATTTATAATTTTAAAACTAGATAGGATAGGGAAATTAGACCGGAGTCATTGCTGTAAGCAACCGATGGCTCGAAAGGCGGGATTCAAGAGTCAATGCTCGATCCTGCAGACACAAATAGGTGAGTACAAATAGGTGAGAACACACACACACACACACACACACACACACACACACACACACACACACACACACACACACACACACACACACATGTAGGCCGGGAGACGGTAGGGGAGACACACGATTAGTGAGGTCCGCGGAAATTCGTCAATTTCTCGGGACATTGAAGGAGTATAGAGGCTAGATCATAGTATTTGACCTCTCGCAGTGTGTATCTAGCAGGGTGCAACATAGCACAGTCATATCGCTAGCGATAGTGCGAAGATTTGGTGAAGAAACCAAAGTGGAGCTAGTGCCATCACCGGTGCATGTAAGTGTGCGACCTGACCGGGTGGGACACCCCGCCGTGGAACTACCTGATTGTGTTGTTGAGTGGTGACTGTGATCAGTGGTACAGTAAATTAGTGAACTGTCACACAACGATACAGTGACTGACTCCAGAGCTTTGTGTAGACAGAGAAGAACCGACATCATCAATCTACCAGCACTTAGTGAATCACCTAGTGGGAGACAACGACGGATAACCATCGTCGTCATACATCGTCCTTACTCATCTGGTTGTGTGAGCGGGAGGCAGACTGGTATGTACCCCTCTCTGGTCAATTAATCAGGTGTACAGATTGAGGTAAAATATTATCAAATTCTTGTTCAGGATATCATATATATTTAAAAATCTCAGGGTGGCTCATTTAGGCAGAGGTAACGCATAAGGGATATCTTGACACATACACGCACACCCGCCCATGTACGTATACACGCACACAAGTGTGCACACCCTAAAACAGACACACACACACGCACACACACACACACACAATCGATCAGTCAGGGGAAAAGGCATTAACACCTGGGAACAGGACCTTACTATCCCCCCCCCTCTTGACCCACCCAGCTGACCTGACCTGACCTGCTCGCCATCTCCGCCCCCCCCCCCACCCCCAGTCCCCCGCATCGCCTATACACACACTCTTCCACTCCCCACTCTCTCCCTCTCCCAATCCCTCTCTCCCAATCTCTCTCTCTCCCACTCTCTATCTCTCCCACTATCTCTCTCCTGCTCTCCCCCCCCCCCTCTCTCTCTCTCTCTCTCTCTCTCTCTCTCTCTCTCTCTCTCTCTCTCTCTCTCTCTCTCTCTCTCTCTCTCTCTCTCTCTCTCTCTCTCTCTTTCTCTCTCTCTCCCTCTCTTTCCTTCCCCCTCCCTCTCTGCCCACACACACACACACACACACACACACACACACACACACACACACACATACACACACACACACACCTCCCCCCTCTCTCCCTCACCCATTCTCTCCCTCACCCGCTCTCTCCCTTTCCATCTATCTCCCTCTCCTCTCTCTCCCTCTCTCCCTCCCGCCTCTCTCTCCATCTCCTCCCCCCCTCCCCTTCTACTTTCTTCTCACTTCAGTGGAAGGGTCAGAAAATTTATCCCACTCTTTATCACTCCCTTCTCTCTCTCTCTTTCTCTCTCTCTTCCTCTCTCTCTCTCTCTCCCTCCCCCATCCCGCTCTGCCCTCCTGACAAATCCTTTCACGGCACAAGTATAGGAACAGGGTCAAGCATGTCAGCCAGAGGTACCAGGGAAACAGGGAAGAGCCAAGGTGATGAAATGAAGGAAATGTTCGCCCAGTTTCTGGAGGAAATCAAGAGTGAGATGCAAGAAATGATGCAGGATATGAAGAACGAAATAAGCAACCTGAAAAGAGAGTTGACAGCAGCAAAGGAGGAGATTAGAGCCCTCAAAGAGAATGGCATCGAGGCTGAGAATCAGAAAACCATCCAGGGAGAAGGTGGTAATAGTTTTTTGGATGAGAATGCCACAATAAAAGCAACATTTGCGGAAATACTAAAAAAAAATAACTCTGAAGTAATGACTGCAGTGATGGAGGTGGCCATGAAAGCAGCCACCTCACAGGAGGCGGCACGCTCCACTAGCCAACTGCTGGAAAGGAACAGATCAGTGGTTGCGGTGGGTATTAATGAGCAGGAAGGCTCTAATAGGACAGAGTGGAATGACAAGGACAAAGCAGCAGTGAATGAAGTACTAAAGGCACTAGACATGGAAGGGGCTGAGCATAGCATTGACAAGGTTTTCAGGCTAGGTTGGTACAACAAAGACCGAGACCGAATGATAAAGATAGTGTTTGCAAACGAGAGCACAAAGGAGAAGATCCTATCAAGGAAGAGCTCCCTGAAAAACGTGGGAAAATTAAAAAATGTATTCCTCAAGAGAGACATGACAAGGGAGGAGAGAGCCGTGGTGGCAGAAGGATGGAAGAGGCGCAGGGTGAGAGGGGAAAACCAGGAAGTCACAGCTCCCAACACAACACCCCCAGAAGCGAGGGGGGAACCCACAACCAGCTACCCAGTAACACCAGAAGGGAGGACAACCCCGCCTCCCTCCTCTGCATAGATAACCCCCCTACCCCAAACCCTCCCTGCCCCCACTCAAATGTTCAGCCAAATCTCCCTCCCCCACACCCAATCCCCACCTTCTACCCCTCCCCTCCTCCCGAGTCCTCCCTCCCCCCCTTTCCTTCCCGTCTTCCCTCCCCTTTAACCCCATACCCTCCCTGTCCCTCCCCCTTCACTGGATCCCCCGCCCCTCATCCCAGTATCCTCTGAGACCCTGTTATCCACCTCACAGGTCCTCACACCCATGGAACAGCCTCCCCTACCAGCAGAACACTCACCAAGGAGGCGATTTGAGAAGGGACAGAAGAAAGTGAGCCTCAAAGCGATGTACACTAACATAGATGGAATTACAAATAAGACAAATGAGCATGGAGAACGGGTACTAGAGGAAAACCCAGACATAATAGCCCTCACAGAAACAAAGATCACGAAAACGATAACAAATGCAGTGTTCCCACAGGACTATTATGTTATGAGGAAAGAGAGGGAAGGAAGAGGTGGGGGTGGTGTAGCTCTGCTGGTAAGAAAAGGCTGGGATTTTGAGGAGATGGATATTCAGGGCTGTGAAGGTTTCAGTGACTATATAGCAGGTACCGTAAGAAATGGAGGGAAAAAAATTATAGTCGTAGTCATATATAATCCACCACCAAATGACAGAAGACCTAGACAGGAGTATGATAGAAACAACATGGCCACCATTAACATAATAGAAAGAGCAGCTTCTGTTGCTAGCAGGAATGGATCTGGACCACTAATTATGGGAGACTTCAACTATGGGAAGATAGATTGGAAGAACAGAGACCCGCATGGAGGACCAGAAACATGGAGGGCTAAGCTGCTGGACGTGGCAACAAGAAACTTTCTAACCCAGCACATCAAAGAACCAACAAGAATGAGAGGAGAAGATGAACCAGCAATGCTTGATTTGATATTTACCCTAAATGAGTGGGATATAAGAGAAGTTAAGATGGAAGCGCCCTTGGGAATGAGTGACCACAGTGTATTGAACTTTGAGTACCTGGTAGAGCTAAGACTTATCTCCCCCAAAAAAGAACTAGGAATCAAACGGCTGGCATACCGAAAGGGAAATTATGAACAGATGAGAAGTTTCCTAAGTGAAATACCTTGGGACACAGACCTCAGAGATCAGTCTGTACAGGGTATGATGGACTATGTTACCCAAAAGTGTCAGGAGGCAGTAAACAGGTTCATCCCGGCCCAAAGGGAAAAATCCGAGAAGCAACAGAAGAATCCATGGTATAATAGGGCATGTATGGAAGCGAAGAAACTGAACAAAAGGGCATGGAGGAACTTCCAGAATAACAGAACACCAGAAAGCAGAGAGAGATACCAGAGAACCAGGAATGAGTACGTCAGGGTGAGTAGAGAAGCAGAGAAAAGTTTTGAAAATCATGTAGCAAACAAAGCCAAGACCGAACCAAAGCTACTCCACAGTCACATCAGAAGGAAAACAACAGTGAAAGAACAGGTATTGAAACTTCGAACAGGCGAGGACAGGTATACAGAGAATGACAGAGAGGTGTGTGAAGAACTCAACAAGAGGTTCCAGGAGGTCTTCACAATAGAACAAGGTGAGGTCACTGTGCTAGGAGAAAGGGAGGTAAACCAGGCGGTCTTGGAAGAGTTCGAAATTACGAGAGAGGAGGTCAAGAGACACCTGCTGGATCTGGATGTTAGAAAGGCTATTGGTCCAGATGGGATCTCACCATGGATACTGAAAGAGTGTGCAGAGGCACTTTGCTTGCCACTCTCCATAGTGTATAGTAAGTCACTGGAGACGGGAGACCTACCAGAAATATGGAAGACGGTGAATGTGGTCCCAATGTACAAAAAGGGCGACAGGCAAGAGGCACTGAACTACAGGCCAATGTCCTTGACTTGTATACCATACAAGGTGATGGAGAAGATTGTGAGAAAAAACCTGGTAACACATCTGGAGAGAAGGGACTTCGTGACAAATCGCCAACATGGGTTTAGGGAGGGTAAATCTTGCCTTACAGGCTTGATAGAATTCTACGATCAGGTGACATAGATTAAGCAAGAAAGAGAGGGCTGGGCGGACTGCATTTTCTTGGATTGTCGGAAAGCCGATTCCGGCTTTCGATTCTTGGTATCGATTCATTTCTCTCAATGTTTGCGGACGATGCTAAAATTATGAGAAGGATTAAAACAGAAGAGGACTGTTTGAGGCTTCAAGAAGACCTAGACAAGCTGAAGGAATGGTCGAACAAATGGTTGTTAGAGTTTAACCCAACCAAATGTAATGTAATGAAGATAGGTGTAGGGAGCAGGAGGCCAGATACAAGGTATCATCTGGGAGAGGAAATTCTTCAGGAGTCAGAGAAGGAAAAAGACTTGGGGGTTGATATCACGCCAGACCTGTCTCCTGCAGCACATATCAAGCGGATAACATCAGCGGCATATGCCAGGCTGGCCAACATACGAACGGCATTCAGAAACTTGTGTAAAGAATCATTCAGAACTTTGTATACCACATATGTCAGGCCAATCCTGGAGTATGCAGCCCCAGCATGGAGTCCATATCTAGTCTAGGATAAGACTAAACTGGAAAAGGTTCAAAGGTTTGCCACCAGACTAGTACCCGAGGTGAGAGGTATGAGCTACGAGGAGAGACTACGGGAATTAAACCTCACTTTGTTGGAAGACAGAAGAGTTAGGGGGGACATGATCACCACATTCAAGATTCTGAAGGGAATTGATAGGGTAGATAAAGACAGTCTATTTAACACAAGGGGAACACGTACAAGGGGACACAGGTGGAAACTGAGTGCCCAAATGAGCCACAGAGATATTAGAAAGAACATTTTTAGTGTCAGAGTGCTTGACAAATGGAATGCATTAGGAAGTGATGTGGTGGAGGCTCACTCCATACACAGTTTCAAGTGTAGATATGATAGAGCCCAATAGGCTCAGGAATCTTTACACCTGTTGATTGACGGTTGAGAGGCGGGACCAAAGAGCCAGAGCTCAACCCCCACAAACACAACTAGGTGAGTACACACACACACACACACACACACACACACACACACACACACACACACACACACACACACACACACACACACCACCCCAGTCCACCACCCAATAGGGCCCTCCCTACCCCCCAGCACAAACCCTTCCTTGCCCCTGCATAATGCCCATCATGAAACCCAAATCCTCCCCCTCCCCTTACCCCAAGTAGCCCCTGCTTTTCCAGCCCCTGGCCTTCTCCCTGCCCCCAGGACTTCTTCCTGCCCCAAGCAGGCCTGAGGAAGACCTAAGCCCTCCGCCCCCCACTCCACCTCCCCCTGAACCCCTGGCAACTACCTCACAGGAGGAGGAGCCTACCCAAGTAGCAATGACCATAGAACAACTTCCTACACTTGTAGGGAGTGTGGGTGAAATTGGATATAAGAAAGTGAGCTTCAAGGTAATGTACTCAAACATTGATGGGATTACCAATAAAGCAAGTGAACTGGCAGAAAGGGTGCAAGAAGAAAACCCAGATGTAATAGGACTAACAGAAACAAAATTGTCAGGAGTCATAACAGATGCTGTGTTTCCAAAGGACTACTATATAGTAAGGAAAGAGAGGGAAGGGAGAGGAGGTGGAGGAGTGGCCCTGCTGGTAAGGAAGGACTGGAGTTTTGATGAGATGGAAATTCCGGGCTGTGACGGATTCAGAGATTTCATAACAGGAACTATAACAATGGGTGGACCTAAGATAATAGTGACAATCATTTACAACCCTCCCCTAAATGACAGAAGACCTAGACAGGAGTTTGATAGGAACAACGTGGCAACCATTAATATAATAGAGAGAGCAGCTTCAGTTGCCTGCAGGAATGGCTGAAGACTCTTAATCATGGGTGATTTCAACCATGGAAAGATAGACTGGGAGAATGGGGACCCACATGGTGGCGCAGATACGTGGCGAGCTAAACTCTTGGAAGTGGCAACAAGAAATTTTCTGAGCCAGCATGTCAAGGAACCCACAAGAATGAGAGGCAATGATGAACCAGCTAGACTCGACTTGATATTCACCCTGAATGAGTCAGAAATAAGGGAAGTCAAAGTTGAAGCCCCCATAGGAATGAACGATCACAGTGTTCTGACCTTTGAGTACTTGGTGGAGGTAGGGATAACCTATCCAAGGATGGGAGTGGAGGGGAAAAGACTGAATTACCAAAGAGGAAAATATGACGAGATGAGGAACTTCCTCAGGGGAATACCATGGGAAACAGAACTTAGAGACAAGAATGTGCAGGTCATGATGGATATTGTCACCCAAAAGTGCCAGGAAGCTGCAGACAGGTTTATCCCCGTCCAAAAGGAGAAAAACGAAAAACAACAGAGAAACCCATGGTTCAACCAGGAATGTAAGGTAGCGAAACAGCTGAGTAAAAGAACATGGAGAAACTACAGAAATAACAGAACACCAGAGAGCAGGGAGAGATACCAGAGGGCCAGAAATGAGTACATCAGAGTTAAGAGGGAAGCAGAGAGACAGTTTGAAAATGACATCGCGAGTAAAGCCAAGACCCAACCAAAGCTGCTCCACAGCCATATCAGGAGGAAAACAGCAGTGAAGGAACAAGTGATGAAGCTGCGGAAAGGGGAGAACAGATACTCAGAGAATGACAAGAAGGTGTGTGAAGAACTCAACAAGAGATTCCAGGAGGTCTTCACAATAGAACAAGGAGAAGCCCCTGCACTAAATGAGGAGGCGGCAAACCAAGCAACCTTGGAGGAATTTGACCTCACCAGTGATGAGGTCAAAAGGTGTCTGCTGGAGCTGGATGTGACAAAGGCTGTTGGGCTTGATAGAATCTCACCATGGATACTAAAGGAAGGTGCAGAAGCACTAAGTGTGCCACTCTCTATGGTGCATAACAGGTCACTGGAAACAGGAGACTTACCAGAAAGTTGGAAGACAGCTAACGTGGTCCCAATATACAAAAAGGGTGACAGGCAAGAGGCACTGAATTACAGGCCAGTTTCCTTAACTTGTATACCATGCAAGGTGCTGGAGAAGATCGTGAGGAAAAGGCTCGTAGAGCATCTGGAGAGAAATAACTTTGTAACGCACCACCAACATGGGTTCAGAGATGGTAAATCGTGCCTCACAGGTTTAATAGAATTTTATGACCAGGCAACGAAAATTAGGCAGGAAAGAGAAGGGTGGGCCGACTGCATTTTCCTGGATTGCCAAAAAGCCTTTGACACAGTACCCCATAAAAGGCTGTTAAAAAAGTTGGAGCAACAGGCAGGAGTAAAAGGGAAGGTGCTCCAGTGGATAAGGGAGTACTTAAGCAACAGGAAACAGCGAGTAACGGTGAGGGGGGAGACATCAGAGTGGCGAGATGTCACCAGCGGAGTCCCACAGGGCTCAGTACTTGGACCCATCCTGTTTCTAATATATGTGAACGATCTTCCAGAGGGAATAGACTCATTCCTCTCGATGTTTGCTGATGATGCAAAAATTATGAGAAGAATCAAGACGGATGAAGATAGACAGAGACTACAGGATGACCTGGATAAACTGGAGGAATGGTCTAGAAAATGGCTGCTGAAGTTCAACTCGGGAAAGTGTAAGGTGATGAAATTAGGCGAAGGGAGCAGGAGGCTGAACACAAGGTATCATCTGGGAGGGGAAATCCTGCAAGAATCAAATAGAGAGAAGGATCTGGGGTTGATATCACACCGAACCTGTCCCCAGAGGCCCACATCAAAAGAATATCATCAGCGGCATATGCTAGACTGGCCAACATAAGAACTGCCTTCAGAAACTTGTGTAAGGAATCTTTCAGAACCCTGTATACCACTTATGTAAGACCAATCCTGGAGTATGCAGCTCCAGCCTGGAGTCCATACCTAGTTAAACACAAGACAAAGTTAGAGAAGATTCAGCGGTATGCCACTAGGCTCGTCCCGGAACTGAGAGGATTGAGCTACGAGGAAAGGCTAAAGGAGCTGAACCTCACATCCCTGGAAAACAGAGGAGTAAGGGGAGACATGGTAACCACCTACAAAAGTCTCAGGGGAATTGACAGGGTGGACAAAGACAAACTCTTCAGCACGGGTGGGACACGAACAAGGGGACACAGGTGGAAACTTAGTACCCAGATGAACCACAGAGACGTTAGAAAGAATTTTTTCAGTGTCAGAGTAGTTAATAAATGGAATGCACTAGGAAGTGATGTGGTGGAGGCTGACTCCACACACAGTTTCAAATATAGATATGATAGAGCACAGTAGGCTCAGGAATCTGTACACCAGTTGATTGACAGTTGAGAGGCGGGACCAAAGAGCCAAAGCTCAACCCCCGCAAGCACAATTAGGTGAGTACAATTAGGTGAGTACACACACACAAACACACACACACACACACACACACACACAGTCCCTCATAAGAGGCTGGTACATAAGCTGGAGATAACAGGCAGGAATAACTAGTAAAGTGCTCCAGTGGATAAGGGAATACCTAAGCAATAGGAAGCTATGAGTTACAGTGGGTGAGAGGGGAAGACCTCAGATTGACGTGAAGTCACCAGTGGAGTCCCACAAGGATCTGTACTCGGTCCTATCCTGTTTCTGATATACGTAAACGATCTTCCGGAGGGTATAGACTCATTCCTCTCAATGTTTGCTTACGATGCCACAATTATGAGAAGGATTAAGACAAAGGAGGACTGCTTGAGGCTTCAAGAAGACTTAAACAAACTGAAGGAATGGTAGAACATATGGTTGTTAGAGTTTAACCCAAGCAAATGTAATGTAATTCAGATGGGTGTAGGGAGCAGGAGGCCCAGTTACAAGGTATCATTTGGGAGATGAAATTCTTCAAGAATCAGAAAGAGAGAGAGAGAGAGAGAGAGAGAAGGACCTGGGAGTTGATATTACGCCAGACCTGTCCCCTGAAGCCCATATCAAGAGGGTAACATCAACAGCATATGCCAGGTTGGCTAACATAAGAACGGCATTTAGACATTTGTGTAAGGAATCATTCAGAACTTTGTATAACACTTATGTCAGACCAATCCTGGAGTATGCAGCCCAAGCATGCAGGCCGTATCTAGTCAAGCATAAGAATAAACTGGAAAAGGTTCAAAGGTTTGCCACCACACTCGTACCCGAGCTGAGAGGTGTGACCTACAAGGAGAGATTACGGGAAATATATCTCACGTCACTAGAAGACAGAAGAGTTGAGGGGGACATCATCACCACGTACAAGATTCTCAGAGTTATTGACAGGGTTGATAAAGACAGGCTATTTAACACAAGGGGCACACGCACTAGGGGACACAGGTGGAAACCTGAGTCCCTAAATGAGCCACAAAGATATTAGAAATAATTTTTTTAGTGTCAGAGTAGTTGACAAATGGAATGCATTAGGCAGTGATGTGGTGGAGGCTGACTCAATACACAGCTTCAAGTGTAGATATGATAGAGCCCAATAAGCTCAGGAACCTGTACACCAGTTGGTTGAGAGTTGAGACACGGAACCAAAGAGCTAGAGCTCAACCCCCGCAACCACAAATAGGTGAGTATTTGTGGTTGCACACACACACACACACACACACACACACACACACACACACACACACACACACACACACAGATATATTACAGATATATATATATATATATATATATATTAGAGCCACAGAGATATTAGAAAGAACTTTTT
This sequence comes from Procambarus clarkii, assembly GCF_040958095.1. Classification (NCBI taxonomy): domain Eukaryota; kingdom Metazoa; phylum Arthropoda; class Malacostraca; order Decapoda; family Cambaridae; genus Procambarus; species Procambarus clarkii. The sequence continues at coordinate 29,112,030 of NC_091223.1, forward strand.
TAGTGTCAGAGTGGTTGACAAATGGAATGCATTAGGAAGTGATGTGGTGGAGGCTGACTCCATACACAGTTTCAAGTGTAGATATGATAGAGCACAATAGGCTCAGGAACCTGTACACCTGTTGATTGACAGTTGAGAGGCGGGACCAAAGAGCCAGAGCTCAACCCCCGCAAGCACAACTAGGTGAGTACAACTAGGTGAGTACACACACACACACACACACACACACACACACACACACACACACACACACACACACACACACACACACACACACACACACACACACACACATACAGGAAGATAGATTGGAAGAACAGAGACCCGCATGGAGGACCAGAAACATGGAGAGCCAAGCTGCTGGACGTGGCAACAAGAAACTTTCTAAGCCAGCATACCAAAGAGCCAACAAGAATGAGAGGAGAAGATGAACCAGCAATGCTTGATTTGATATTTACCCTAAATGAATGGGATATAAGGGAAGTTAAGATGGAAGCGCCCTTGGGAATGAGTGACCACAGTGTATTGAACTTTGAGTACCTGGCAGAGCTAGGACTTATCTCCCCCCAAAAGGAACTAGGAAACAAAAGGCTGGCATACCGAAAGGGGAATTATGAACAGATGAGAAGTTTCCTAAGTGAAATACCTTGGGACACAGACCTCAGAGACAAGTCTGTACAGGGTATGATGGACTATGTTACCCAAAAGTGTCAGGAGGCAGTAAACAGGTTCATCCCGGCCCAAAGGGAAAAATCCGAGAAGCAACAAAAGAATCCATGGTATAATAGGGCATGTATGGAAGCGAAGAAACTGAACAAGAAGGCGTGGAGGAACTTCCGGAATAACAGAACACCAGAAAGCAGGGAGAGATACCAGAGAACCAGGAATGAGTACGTCAGGGTGAGAAGAGAAGCAGAGAAAATTTTTGAAAATGATATAGCAAACAAAGCCAAGACCGAACCAAAGCTACTCCACAGTCACATCAGAAGGAAAACAACAGTGAAAGAACAGGTATTGAAACTTAGAACAGGCGAGGACAGGTATACAGAGAATGACAGAGAGGTGTGTGAGGAACTCAACAAGAGGTTCCAGGAGGTCTTCACAATAGAACAGGGTGAGGTCACTGTGCTAGGAGAAAGGGAGGTAAACCAGGCGGCCTTGGAGGAGTTCGAAATTACGAGAGAGGAGGTCAAGAGACACCTGCTGGATCTGGATGTTAGAAAGGCGGTTGGTCCAGATGGGATCTCACCATGGGTACTGAAAGAGTGTGCAGAGGCACTTTGCTTGCCACTCTCCATAGTGTATAGTAAATCACTAGAGACGGGAGACCTACCAGAAATATGGAAGACGGCGAATGTGGTCCCAATATACAAAAAGGGCGACAGACAAGAGGCACTGAACTACAGGCCAGTGTCCTTGACTTGTATACCATGCAAGGTGATGGAGAAGATCGTGAGAAAAAACCTGGTAACACATCTGGAGAGAAGGGACTTCGTGACAAATCGCCAACATGGATTCAGGGAGGGTAAATCTTGCCTTACAGGCTTGATAGAATTCTACGATCAGGTGACACAGATTAAGCAAGAAAGAGAGGGCTGGGCGGACTGCATTTTCTTGGATTGTCGGAAAGCCTTTGACACAGTACCGCATAAGAGGCTGGTACATAAGCTGGAGAGACAGGCAGGTGTAGCTGGTAAGGTGCTCCAGTGGATAAGGGAGTATCTAAGCAATAGGAAGCAGAGAGTTACGGTGAGGGGTGAGACCTCCGATTGGCGTGAAGTCACCAGTGGAGTCCCACAGGGCTCTGTACTCGGTCCTATCTTGTTTCTGATATATGTAAATGATCTCCCGGAGGGTATCGATTCATTTCTCTCAATGTTTGCGGACGATGCTAAAATTATGAGAAGGATTAAAACAGAAGAGGACTGTTTGAGGCTTCAAGAAGACCTAGACAAGCTGAAGGAATGGTCGAACAAATGGTTGTTAGAGTTTAACCTAACCAAATGTAATGTAATGAAGATAGGTGTAGGGAGCAGGAGGCCAGATACAAGGTATCATCTGGGAGAGGAAATTCTTCAGGAGTCAGAGAAGGAAAAAGACTTGGGGGTTGATATCACGCCAGACCTGTCTCCTGCAGCACATATCAAGCGGATAACATCAGCGGCATATGCCAGGCTGGCCAACATACGAACGGCTTTCAGAAACTTGTGTAAAGAATCATTCAGAACTTTGTATACCACATATGTCAGGCCAATCCTGGAGTATGCAGCCCCAGCATGGAGTCCATATCTAGTCAAGGATAAGACTAAACTGGAAAAGGTTCAAAGGTTTGCCACCAGACTAGTACCCGAGCTGAGAGGTATGAGCTACGAGGAGAGACTACGGGAATTAAACCTCACTTCGCTGGAAGACAGAAGAGTTAGGGGGGACATGATCACCACATTCAAGATTCTGAAGGGGATTGATAGGGTAGATAAAGACAGTCTATTTAACACAAGGGGAACACGCACAAGGGGACACAGGTGGAAACTGAGTGCCCAAATGAGCCACAGAGATATTAGAAAGAACTTTTTTAGTGTCAGAGTGGTTGACAAATGGAATGCATTAGGGGGTGATGTGGTGGAGGCTCACTCCATACACAGTTTCAAGTGTAGATATGACAGAGCCCGATAGGCTCAGGAATCTGTACACCTGTTGATTGACGGTTGAGAGGCGGGACCAAAGAGCCAGAGCTCAACCCCCGCAAACACAACTAGGTGAGTACAACTAGGTGAGTACACACACACACACACATGTACAAATAGGTGAGTACACACAGGGGAATCGACTGGGTAAACAAGGATAAACTATTCAACACTGGTGGGACGCATACAAGGGGACACAGGTGGAAACTGAGTACCCACATGAGCCACAGAGACGTTAGAAGGAACTTTTTCAGTGTAATAGTAGTTAACGGGTGGAATGCATTGGGCAGTGATGTGGTGGAGGCTGACTCCATACACAGATTCAAATGTAAATATGATAGAGCCGAATAGGCACAGGAATCTGGTACACCAGTTGATTAACAGATGAGAGGCGGTACCAAAGAGCCAAAGCTCAACCCACGCAAGTACAAATAGGTGAATACAAATAGGTGAGTATACACAAACGTAGTTAACCAGGAACCACTGGAAGAGTTTGAGATTACCAGCGGGGAAGTAAGGAAGTGTTTACTAGAGTTGGATGTGACAAAGGCTATAGGCCCAGATGGAATCTCCCCTTTGATACTAAAGGAAGGAGCAGAGAAACTGTGCCTGCCATTCTCCATAGTGTATAACAAATCACTGGCAACAGGGGAACTGCCAGAAATTTGGAAAGCAGCTAATGTAGTCCCGATATACAAGATAGGGGATAGACAGGAGGCACTGAACTACAGGTTAGTGTCCCTAACCTGCATAACATGCAAGCTGATGGAGAAGATTGTGCGAAGAAAGCTAGTGAAACATCTGGAGCGAAGGAACTTTGTAACACAGCATCGACATGGGTTCAGGGATGGCAAGTCCTGCCTCACAGGGTTACTTGAATTCTACGACCAGGCAACAAAAATCAGGCAAGAAAGAGAAGGGTCTGCAGACTGCATATTTTTGGATTGTCAGAAAGCCTTTGATACAGTACCACACAAAAGGCTAGTGAAAAAGCTGGAGTAAAAGGGAAGGTACTCCCTTGGATAAAGGAGTACCTAAGCAACAGGAGACAACGAGTCAATGTGAGGGGTGAGGTCTCAGATTGGCAAGACGTTACAAGTGGAGTCCCGCAGGGGGTCAGTCCTTGGACCTATACTGCTTCTGATACATGTAAATAATCTCCCAGAAGGTATAGACTCGTTTCTCTCAATGTTTGCTGATGATGCAAACATTATGAGGAGGATTGAAACATAGGATGATAGTAGGAGGCTACAAGATTATCTAGACAGACTGAATGAATAGTCCAACAAATGGCTGCTAAAGTTCAACCCGATTAAATGCAAAGTTATGAATCTAGGCAGTGGAAACAGGAGGCCAGACACAGTATACAGAACAGGAGATGATGTACTTAATGAAACGGACAGAGAGAAAGATCTAGGAGTTGATATCACACCAAACCTGTCTCCTGAAGCCCACATAAAAAGAATTACGTCTGCGGCATATGCGAGACTGGCTTACATTCGAACAGCCTTCAGGAACCTGTGAAAGGAATCATTCAGAATCTTGTACACCACATATGTATGACCAATCCCGGAGTATGTAGCCCCAACATGGAGCCCATACCTTGTCAAGCACAAGACGAAGCTGGAAAAAGTTCAAATATATGCCACTAGACAAGTCCCAGAACTAAGAGGCATGAGTTAGGAGGAAATGCTGCGGAAAATACACCTTACGACACTGAAAGACAGAAGAGTAAGGAGAGACATGATCACTACCTACAAAATCCTCAGGGGGAATCGACCGGGTAGACAAGGATAAACTATTTAACACTGGTGGTACGTGAACAAGTGGACTCAGGTGGAACCTGAGTACCCACATGAGCCACAGGGATGTTAGAAAGAACTTTTTCAGTGTCAGAGTAGTTAACGGATGGAATGCATTAGGCATTGATGTGGTGGAGGCTGACTTAATACACAGTTTAAAATGTAGATATGACAGAACCCAGTAGGCTCCGGAATCTGTGCACCAGTTGATTGACAACTGAGATGCGGGACCAAAGAGCCAAAACTCAACATCTGCAAGCACAAATAGGTGAGTACAAATAGGTGAGTACAGACACACACTCACACAGTGTACAAGAGACACTCGCACAGTGGTCAAGAAGCAGCAATTGGAGCTGGATGTGAGAAAAGCTGTTGGGCCGGACGGAATCTCACCATGGGTATTGAAAGAGTGTGCAGGTGCACTTTGCTTGCCACTCTCCATAGTGTATAGTAGGTCACTGGAAACGGGAGACCTACCAGAAATATGGAGGACTGCTAATGTAGTACCAATATACAAAAAGGGTGACAGACAAGAGGCACTAAACTACAGGCCAGTGTCCTTAACTTGTATACCATGCAAAGTGATGGAAAAGATTGTGAGAAAAAACCTAGTAACACATCTGGAGAGAAGAGACTTCGTGACAACCCATCAACATGGGTTCAGGGAGGGTAAATCTTGCCTTACAGGCTTGATAGAATTCTACGATCAGGTGACAAAGATTAAGCAAGAAAGAGAAGGATGGGCGGACTGCATTTTTTTGGACTGTCGGAAAGCCTTTGACACAGTACCCCATAAAAGGTTGATGCATAAGCTGGAGAAAGAGGCAGGAGTAACTGGTAGGGCGCTCCAGTGGATAAGGGAGTACCTAAGCAATTGGAAGCAGAGAGTTATAGTGAGGGGTGAGACCTCAGAATGGCGTGAAGTCACCAGTGGAGTGCCACAGGCCTCGGTACTCGGACCTATCCTGTTTCTGATATACGTAAATGATCTCCCAGAGGGTATAGACTCATTCCTCTCAATGTTTGCTGACGACGCCTAAATTATGAGAAGGATTAAGAGAGAGGAAGATAGCTTGAGGCTTCAAGAAGACCTGGATAAGTTGCAGGAATGATCGAACAAATGGCTGTTAGAGTTTAACACAAGCAAATGTAGCGTAATGAAGATAGGGGTAGGAAGCAGGAGACCAGATACACGGTATCATTTGGGAGATGAAATACTTCAAGAGTCAGAGAGAGAGAAAGACCTGGGGGTTGATATCACGCCAGACCTGTCCCTTGAAGCTCATATCAAGAGGATAACATCAGCAGCATATGCCAGATTGCTAACATAAGAACGGCCTTTTGAAAATTGTGTAAGGACTCTTTCAGAACATTATATACCACACATATCAGACCAATCCTGGTGTATGCGGCTCCAGCATGGAGTCCATACCTAGTCAAGCATAAGACTAAACTGGAAAAGGCTCAAAGGTTTTCCACCAGACTAGTACCCCAGCTGAGAGGTATGAGCTACGAGGAGAGACTACGGGAATTGAACCTCACTTTGTTGGAAGAGAGAAGTGTTAGGGGGGACATGATCTCCACATTCAAGATTCTCAAGGGAATCGACAGGGTTGATAAAGACAGGCTATTTAACACAAGGGGAACACTCACTAGGGGACACAGGTGGAAACTGAGTGCCCAAATGAGCCACAGAGATATTAGAAAGAACTTTTTTAGTGTCAGAGTGGTTGACAAATGGAATGCATTAGGAAGTAATGTGGTGGAGGCTGACTCCATACACAGTTTCAAGTGTAGATATGATAGAGCCCAATAGGCTCAGGAACCTGTACACATGTCGATTGACGGTTGAGAGGCGGTACCAAAGAGCCAGAGCTCAACCCCCGCAAGTACAACTAGGTGAGTACAACTAGGTGAGTACACACACACACACACACACACACACACACACACACACAGAATGCCAGAATATTAGAATGACAGGAATGAATATGTCAGGATGAGAAGAGAGGCAGAAAGACAATACGAAAATGACATCGCAAGCAAGGCAAAGACTCAGCCTAAATTGTTGCATAGCCACATCAGGAGAAAAACAACAGTAAAGGAACAGGTTATGAAATTAAGGATAGGGGCGGAAGGATTCACTACAAATGACAAGGAATTGTGTGAGGAATTGAATAAGAAATTCCAGGAGATCTTCACCTTAGAGCAAGGAGAAATTCCAGAGGTAAGTGAGGGAATAGCTAACCAGGAACCACTGAAAGAGTTTGAGATTACCAGTGGGGAAGTAAGGAAGTGTTTACTAGAGTTGGATGTGACGAAGGCTATAGGCCCAGATGGAATCTCCCCTTGGGTTCTAAAGGAAGGAGCAAGAGAACTGTGCCTACCACTCTCCATAGTGTATAACAAATCACTGGCAACAGGGGATCTGCCAGATATTTGGAAAGCAGCTAACGTAGTCCCGATATACAAGAAAGAGGATAGACAGGAGGCACTGAACTACAGGCCAGTGTCCCTAACCTGCATACCATGCAAGCTGATGGAGAAGATTGTGTGAAAAAAACTAGTGGAGCATCTGGAGCGAAGGAACTTTGTAACACAGCATCAACATGGGTTCAGGGATGGCAGGTCCTGCCTCACAGGGTTACTTGAATTCTACGACCAGGCAACAAAAATAAGGCAAGAAAGAGAAGGGTGGGCAGACTGCATATTTTTGGATTGTCAGAAAGCCTTTGAAACAGTGCCACACAAGAGGCTAGTGCGAAAGTTGGAGATGCAGGCTGGAGTGAAAGGGAAGGTACTCCGGTGGATAGAGGAGTACCTAAGCAACAGGAGACAACGAGTCTGTGTGAGGGGTGAGGTCTCAGATTGGCGAGACGTCACAAGTGGAGTCCCGCAGGGGTCAGTCCTTGGACCTAAACTGTTTCTGGTATATGTAAATGATCTCCCAGAGGGTATAGATTCTTTCCTCTCAATGTTTGCCGACGATGCAAAAATTATGAGGAGGATTGAAACAGAGGATGATAGTAGGAGGCTACAAGATGACCGGGATAGACTGTGTGAATGGTCCAACAAATGGCTGTTGAAGTTCAACCCAAGTAAATGCAAAGTAATGAAACTAGGCAGTGGAAACAGGAGGCCAGGCAAAGGATACAGAATAGGAGATGAAGTACTTAATGAAACAGACAGAGAGAAAGATCTAGGAGTTGATATCACACCAAACCTGTCTCCTGAAGCCCACATAAAGAGAATAACGTCTGCGGCATATGCGAGGCTGGCTAACATCAGAACGGTGTTCAGGAACCTGTGTAAGGAATCATTCAGAATCTTGTACAACACATATGTAAGAGCAATCCTGGAGTATGCGGCCCCAGCATGGAGCCCGTACCTTGTCAAGCACAAGACGAAGCTGGAAAAAGTCCAAAGGTATGCTACTAGACTAGTCCCAGAACTAAGAGGCATGAGTTATGAGGAAAGGCTGCGGGAAATGCACCTTACGACACTGGAAGACAGAAGAGTAAGGGGGGACATGATCACAACCTACAAAATCCTCAAGGGAATCGACCGGGTAAACAAGGATGAACTATTCAACACTGGTGGGACGCGAACAAGGGGACACAGGTGGAAGCTGAGTACCCAAATGAGCCACAGAGACGTTTTAAAGAACTTTTTCAGTGTCAGAGTAGTTAGTAAATGGAATGCACTAGGAAGTGATGTGGTGGAGGCTGACTTCATACACAGTTTTAAATGTAGATATGATAAAGCCCAGTAGGCTCAGGAATCTGTACACCAGTTGATTGACGGTTGAGAGGCGGGACCAAAGAGCCAAAGCTCAACCCCCGCAAGCACAATTAGGTGAGTACACACATACACACACACACACACACACACACACACACACACACACACACACACACACACACACAGAATTCAACACGAGCAAATGTAAAGTTATGGAAATGGGACTAGGAGATAGGAGACCAAAGGGACAGTACACAATGAAGGAGAACAGCCTACCTGTAACGACGCGTGAAAGAGACCCGGGGGTGGACGTAACACCTAATCTATCTCCTGAGGCACATATTAATAGGATAACGACAGCAGCGTACTCTACACTGGCAAAAGTTAGAACATCATTCAGAAACCTAAGTAAGGAGGCATTTAGGGCGCTTTACACTGCCTACGTAAGGCCAGTCTTAGGGTATGCCGCCTCATCATGGAGTCCCCATCTGAAGAAGCATATAATGAAACTGGAAAAGGTTCAGAGGTTTGCAACGAGACTCGTCCCAGAGCTACGAGGGATGGGGTATGAAGAGCGCCTGAGGGAACTGTGCCTTACGACACTAGAAAGAAGAAGGGAGAGGGGGGACATGATAGGAACGTATAAGATACTCAGAGGAATTGACAGAGTGGACATAGACGAAATGTTCACACGGAATAGTAACAGAACGAGAGGACATGGATGGAAGCTTGAAACTCAGATGAGTCACAGAGATGTAAGGAAGTTTTCTTTTAGCGTGAGAGTAGTGGGGAAATGGAATGCACTTCAGGAACAGGTTGTGGAAGCAAATACTATTCATAATTTTAAAACCAGGTATGATAGGGAAATGGGACAGGAGTCATTGCTGTAAACAACCGATGCTCGAAAGGCGGGATCCAAGAGTCAATGCTCGATCCTGCAAGCACATATAGGTGAGTACAAATAGGTGAGTACACACACACACACACACACACACACACACACACACACACACACACACACACACACACACACACATACACACACACACACACACACATACAAACTTGAGAGGCAGGCAGGAGTAAGCGGATAGGCTCTAGCATGGGTGAGGAACTACCTAACAGAAAGGAGCCAGAGGGTAATGATAAGGGACGAGAAGTTGGACTGGCGAACAGTAACGAATGGAGTACATCTAGGATCGGTGCTGGGACCAATCCTCTTTCTAATTTACGTATATGATATGTTTACAGAAGTGGAATCATACATGTCAATGTTTGAGGATGACGCAAAATTACTGAGAAGAGTTATGACAGATGAGGATTGTAGGATCCTCCAAGAGGACTTAAACAGGGTGCAGAAATGGTCAGGGAAATGGCTACTGGAGTAGCCATTTATGGAAAATGGCTTCCATAACACTTATGTTATGGAAATGGGATCAGGTGATAGGCGACCAAAGGGATAGTACACAATTAAGGGGAACTGCCAACCTGTAACGATTCGAGAAAGAGACCTGGGAGTGGATGTGACACCTAATCTAACTCCTGAGGCACATATAAATAGGATAACGACAGCAGCGTACTCTAAACTGGCGAATAATATAACTTCATTCAGAAGCCTAAGTGAGGAGGCTTTTAGGGCGCTTTACACTGCCTACGTGAGACCAGTCTTAGAGTATGCCGTGCCATCATGGAGCCCCGACCTGAAGAAATACATAAGAAAACTGGAGAAGGTTCAGAGATTTGCGACGAGGCTTGTCCTAGAGTTACTAGGGATGGGATATGAAGAGCGTCTGAAGGAACTGAACCTTACGACACTAGAGAAAAGAATGGAGAGAGGAGATATGATAGGGACATGTAAAATACTAAGGGAAATTGACAAAGTGGAAATTGATGAAATGTTCACACGTAATAATAACAGAACGAGGGGACATGAGTGGAAACTGGAAACTCAGATGAGTCACAGAGATGTTAGGAAGTTATCTTTTAGCGTGAGAGTAGTGGAAAAATGGAATGCACTTGGGGAACAGGTTGTGGAAACAAACTCTGTTCATACTTTTAAAATTATGTATGGTAGGGAAATGGGGCAGGAGTCATTGCTGTAAACAACCGATGGCTGGAAAGGCGGGATCCAAGAGTCAATGCTCGATCCTGCAAGCACAAATAGGTGAGTACACACACACACACACCCACACACACACACGCACGCCAGGAAGCAGCCCTTAACAGCTATCTAACTCCCATGTACCTATTTATTGCTAGTTAACAGGCGCATCAGGATGAAGGAAACTCTGCCCATTGCTTTTTCTCACCGGCGCCGGGAATCGAACCCTGGCCACAGGATTACGTCTCTCTCTCCTCTTCTTCTTCTTATATATCTCATATTACTCTCACTCTCTTTCTTACTCTCTCTCTCTTTCTCTCTCTCTCTCTCTCTCTGTCTCTCTCTCTTTCTGTCTCTCTCTCACTCTCACTCTCTCCTCTCTCTTCCCTCTTCTTCTCCTCTCTCTTTCCACTCACTCTCTTTCTGTCTCTCTCCCTTCTTTCTTTTCCTCTCTATCTCTATCTCCCATCCTCTCTCTCTCTCTCTCACCTCCTCTGCCAGAGTCATGGAAGGTTGCTAATGTGGTTCCAATTTTCAAGAAAGGTGATAAATTACTTGCATCAAACTATCGGCTAAATAGCTTAACGTCTATTGAGTGAAAGTTTTTTGCTGAAAATGAGAACAAACTCATTATTTGTAATAGTGCAGGTGGAAATGATGTTGGACGCGTTAGTGGCATTCTTTCAAGAAAGGGAGTTCGAAATGAATGGTTGTCGAGGGCATTTGGTGTCAATTGCAATATCTTTCATAGATAACTGGGAACACTTCTATGGAAGAAATAAAATGTTTGCTCAGGAAGGGGTGCATCTATCTAGAGCTGGGGTTGTTGTTGTTGCCAACTCGTTGGAACCAGTGGTTGGAGGCGTTTGTGTTTAAACTGTTAGTAGATAGTTTTATGGGAATTATTATGGAGGAAGGAGGTAATAAATGTATGTGTCTGTGGGAGAAACAAATTGGCAAAATGATTGGGGAACGAGAAGGGCCTCAAAATAACAATACACTTAAGGTATATTACACTAACTGAAAAAGTTTAAGAAACAAAATAAACGATTTAAATGCTCTTGTCTGCACAGAAAAAAAAATAGATATTATTGCATTTACCGAAACGTGGTTGAATTTAGAAAATAGAGAACTTTTAGCTGAATATCACATAAACGGATTTAAACTATTTTACACAGATACATATATTAGACGAGGAGGGGGAGTAACCATATATGTTAGGGAAAATTTGAAATGTTGTCGCAAAGAGGAAATCAAAACTGAGCCACACACAGAAACTCTTTGGACTGAATTAAACGAAAAGGCAAATAATCTTATAATTGGTGTTATATATAGGCCACGAAACTTAGACAGAATAGAAGCAAAGCAATATGGGGTAAAATATCTAGAACATTTAAGTCTAGCAGTATTCGTGTCATGGGCGACTTTAATTTTAGTGGAATATATTGGTTTAACAGAACAGGGAATAATTAGGTAGAAGATTTTCTAGAATTAATTGACGATTGCTGTCTTACGCAACACATTAAGGAACCAACGCGGGAAAGTAATATTTTAGATTTAGTTTTAACTGACAGAGAAACACAGATTAATGACATCGAAATAGGGAGTGAGTTAGGGAACAGTGACCATAAAGAAATCAGATCTAGCATAGTATGAAATAGATCTGTAGGGGAAATTGGCTATACCAAAGGAAAGAAAGAGTTAGTATAAATGAGGTTAAGGGGGCATCAGTTCCAAATATGCCAAAAATATTCAGTATATGAAAACTCGCTCGATTTCAATCAAACTTTTTTGACGAGTTTTATATGAAACGGGATTCATCTGGTCCAAGTCTTAGCATCGTAGCATAAATAGGAAGGGAGAAAAAATATTTAATTAAGTGTCAACATTTAAAAATAAATGGTCATAAATAAACATCAAACACAAGTGTCAAATGAAATCATGTCTATGACTCTCAGCTATCACAATAGCATATAATAAAATTATTTAATAATTAGTTTTATCCCAAACAAATTTAGTTAAATAATAACATTGTTTTTTTCTTATTTGTTTATCGGACGATTTGCATGAAACGTATACACCTGACTGCACGTAAGCCTATCTGTAAGGGTGCAAATTTTGGAGGAAATTGGTTGATGTCAACCTCAGCCATAGATGGCAGAACCTTAGATTTTATTTTTTACTTATTTATTTTCAAGTCACATAAACGTTCCTAAAACTCCCAAAACGTTCCTAAATTTTTTTACTCAATTTACATGAAACTTATGCCATATATGAAGAGTTTATGTCTCTGCAAATCTGTTTTGACTTTTTTTTTCCTAAGTTCATTTATTAATTGTATAATAGTAATAAACCATGATATATTTGCATAATTTGTTTATGGAATTTTGACTATTTATATTAGTAAAACTAAACATATTTTGGAAAATCCGCTGAAAGAGATTCTTTTATTATATGCTAATGTGATTGAAAAATGTCATAGAAATAATTTCATTTGAAACTTGTGATTGTTATTTTGATTTGAAAATGTGTAAAATTAGTTGAAAAAAATGTCCCTTTCTATTTAATCTGCAATACCGAAGCTTGGACCAATTGCAGCCCTTTTCATATAAACTATTCAAAAAAGATTTGTTGAGATTTAACAACTTTTAAAAACCTAACTGATGGCCCCCTTAAGTCAGAGTGGGAAAATGTTATAAGTGGAGTGCCTCGAGGCTCTTTCCTGGGACCTCTGTTGTTTATAATATATGTAAATGATCTACATTCAGGTTTGAGTAGCAACATTTGCCAATTTGCTGATGATACAAAAACTGGTAGGGAAATTAACACTGAAGAAGACGCACTATCACTTCAAATCGATATAAATATAGTTTTGAAATGGTCAAAAGATTGGCAGATGCTGTTTAATGCTGATAACTGTAAAGTTTTGAGGCTAGGTAATGATGACAGAGTTACTAGATACGAGCTAGGTGGTGTTGAGACTGCAAAGTCAGATTGCGAAAGGGCTCTGGGAGTTATGATTAGTAAGAATTTAAAACCATAGGATCAATACATGAATGTTCGTAATAAGACAAATAAGACACTGGGATGTATTAATTAAAGAGTTAGTAACAAGACACCTGGTGTTGTTCTTCAGATATATCTTGCTCTGGTTAGGCCCCATTTAGATTATGCAGTTCAATTTTGGTCACCGCACTATAGAATGGATATAAATTCACTTGAACGTGTCCAGCGTGCCCTTTCATGCCCTCCCTCCCTCCCTCTCTTAGTCCCTGCCTTTTACCCCCCACCCATCCCCTCCCTTCAACCCTCTCCCTTCAGCCCCCTTCCCTTCAATCTCCTCAATTCTACCCCCCACCCTTGCACCCTCTCACTTCTTCCCTCCTCCCATCCTCTCCCTTCCAAGCCCTCAACCCGCACTTCCGCCCGTTCCCATTCCCTCCTTTCCTCCCCTTCCCATCACCTCCCTTCCACCCCCTCCCATCCCCTCCTTTCCTCCCCCATCCCATTCCCCTCCCTTCCTATACCCTTCCTTCCACTCTCCTCCCTTCCTCCCATCTCCTCCCTTGCACTCCCCTCCCCTCCCATTCATGCATCCAACCTCCCTTCCACCCCATCTCATCCCTTTCCCCTATCCCATCCCATCCCTTATACCTCCCTCCCATCCCCTCCTTTCCACCACCTCCAATCCCCTCCCTTCCACCCCCTCATATCTACTCCCGTCCACCCCCCTCCAATCTCCTCCCTTCTTTCCTTCCTCCCTCCCTTCCACCCCCTCCCATCCACTCTTCCCATCCCCTCCCTTCCTCCCCCCCTCCCTTCCACCGCCTCCTTTCCACCGCCTCCCTTCCACCCCCTTCCTTTCTCCCCCCCCCCTCCCCCTCCCCCTCCCACTTCAATAGGATTCAATATCCCATTATACATGAAAAATGACTACCACTGAGACACGGATGGGTAAACATCCTCACTTGTTTACAGTTGAGCAGTGAGGTGAGCAGTGTTCAGTGCACACCAGTAAATACCGACAGTGTTTGTCTGTACGATTTATTATGAACTTCTTTGTGTCTACCGCATCTACCCTACTCTATACTAATCTGTTCGTGTTTCCCTTTCTTACACTTACATTATTATAAAATCCATCCATATCTATACCCTAAACTTTTTTAATCCTAGCATACCCTTACCCTCGCCATGTTAATTCTAGTACATACTTATTCTAGGTTTTTGATACTAGTTTTTGATCATACAATGACCATAGCCTTGATAATTCTAACATACACTTACTCTAGCCTTGTTAATCGCATAGTACACTTTCTTGGTTATCATCATGTTATCTTTAGATGATTTTGGGGCTTAGCGTCCCAGCGGCCCAGTCCTCGACCAGGCCTCCTTTTTGTTACACACCCACAGGAAGCAGCCCGTAACAGCTGTCTAACTACCAGGTATCTATTTACTGCTAGGTAACAGGGGCATCAGGGTGAAAAAACGTTTTGCTCATTTGTCTCCGCCTCTACCGGGGATCAAACCCGGAACCTCAGGACTACGAGTCCGAAGCGCTGTCCACCCAGCTGTCAGGCGCCCCTGCACTAACCTTAACTTTTCCTAATAATACTATCATACTTTTACCTCTGCTCTGTTAATCCTAGCATACACTTCCTCTATCCTTTATATATCCAATCATACCTTGACTTCTGCCTTGTTAATCCTAGCATAACACACTTTACCTAGCATAATTTCACTTTAATGCACTTTTTATATACATACTATATAGATTTCACGTCTGTGACGGTATAAAAATATGCTTTTCCTGAAAAACTTTTTTTTCATGTGAGGAAAATTTTCGAATCCTCCTTACCGATTGCTTTGAAATTTTGACACAACGTTGCATTTGAAAAGGCGCGTCTTTTTATATACCTACTATATACATGTCACACCTGGGACAAGAAAAAACATGCTTTTTTTGAAAAACAGCGCCATCTGTTGGACATAAGAGCAACACACTGTAATCTCCGAAAGTTCTTCACCCATTGCTTTGAAATGTTGACACAACGTTGCATTCGAATAGGCGCGTCTTTTTATATACCTACTATAAAGATGCCACCCCTATGACACGTAAAAACATGCGTTTTTGAAAAACAGCGCCATCTGTTCCACATAATAGCAACATTCATGCTATACTAAATATGTCACGAATTCCATTTCAATGTTTCCGATTGCAATGATAAATTTTGCGGTCGACTTAGGGGTCATGTGTCTCAGCATGCGGGTAAGCGCGTGGTGACACCCAAATGTGTTTACTCGTTCCAGCTTTCTCATCTTAATTCTCGTGCTACGTCGCTCGTTTTGGTATCATTGTGTTCGAAATTAAATTCCCTACAGGTGTGTAAAAATATAACGTCCAAAACCCTTGCGTGACTCCCAACAGCAAAGCCTAAAGTCGGCAAAAGCGCACAAAATCGCTTCTTGGTTATTAAGATTGTTGGACTTTGAAATTTCTGAAAAGCAGAAGCGGGTGGTTCCAGCTGTAATGCGAGATATATCGGGAGTTCCATTCGGAACTTTAAGATTAGGATTCTTGAGCACCGGGGAGTATCTTTTAGGACTGGATTACCATTGTCTAAACCAGCATTTTCGGAGATTAGAAACCATTGTTATGAGTTTAATCATTCTCTGCTGGAATCTGATTTTAAAATTCTGGACACTTGTATGAATGGCCAGTCAGATTTGAATGTAAGGGAATCCTTATATATAAAGGAGCTGTAGCCTCTGTTAAATAGCAACCTCTCGCCTGTTCAATTGTACACAGTATAGTGCACAGTAGGCCGTGTAATTTGATTTATAGTTCATTCTAGTAGTTTAATTTTATTATAATTTTATTTAGTTTACCATGGCTTTGCCTTTTCTTACTTATTTCAAGTCTTGACATTGTACATTATTATAATTTTTTTATTTAGGAAATATAATACATTTTTTGGTATTTAGTTTTATTTAATATTTGAGTTTTTATAAGATTTTGGTTAGTACTTTATAATTGTCGTTTATTCTGTTTGTATTTTATATACATTTTTTGTAGATTTGTAGTCATTATATGAATATTTGTTATAGTGGTTAGTATCAATGTGTTGGCTATCAAGTTTCACTCCTGTTGATCACTTTGCATAAGTTTAATACAATGGTTTGTTTTAGTAGTTATAAAATTCCTATTATTATTTAATAGATTTTTAAATTAGCTTTTATCTTTGTGACAGTTAATAAGTTTTATTTGTATTGATCACTTTAAGTAAGCTTAAGTGTTTTTTTTTAATCATTTTCCTTTCTTTGATAGGCAATTATATTCAGTATGAGTTCTTTGTTTACCAGTTATTTGATTGTGATTTCTGTTTTTTCTTTTAGATCTGATGATGAATACGAGAAGTATTAGAAACGTTATGCATTTTAAAGTAAAGAATCTGAAACAAGATGTTCAGTATGTCCCTGGTTTTCCTATTCATCTTAAAATTAAGATTCCCAAAGGGAACATCCATCATAAATATATATATATATATATATATATATATATATATATATATATATATATATATATATATATATATATATATATATATATATATATGCAGAATAACTACATATGAAAAATAGAAAATGCTTAACGCGTTTTCGGCTAATTCGCCTTCATCAGAGCAAAGTAGAATCTCTCTACTTTGCTCTGATGAAGTCATTCTACTTTGCTCTGATGAAGGCGAATTAGCCGAAAACGCGTTAAGCATTTTCTATTTTTCATATGTGGTTTTCTGCATACTTGGATCAGTGTTTTTGTGATCATTGTTGCATATATATATATATATATATATATATATATATATATATATATATATATATATATATATATATATATATATATATATATATGTCGTACCTAGTAGCCAGAACTCACTTCTCAGCCTACTATTCAAGGCCCGATTTGCCTAATAAGCCAAGTTTTCCTGAATTAATATATTTACTATAATTTTTTTCTTATGAAATGATAAAGCAACCATTTTCTCTATGTATGAGGTCAATTTTTTTTATTGGAGTTAAAATTAATGTAGATATATGACCGAACCTAACCAACCCTACCTAACCTAACCTAACCTATATTTATAGGTAAGGTTAGGTTAGGTAGCCAAAAAAAGCTAGGTTAGGTTAGGTTAGGTAGGTTAGGTAGACGAAAAAACATTAATTCATGAAAATTTGGCTTATTAGGCAAATCGGGCCTTGAATAGTAGGCTGAGCAGTGCGTTCTGGCTATTAGGTACGACATATATATATATATATATATACACACACACACACACACATATATATATATATATATATATATATATATATATATATATATATATATATATATATATATATATATATATATATATATATATATATATATTATTAAATATGACCGAAAAAGTAAGATTAATAATTCTAACACGAATTTTCTCGATCTTTCTTAGTTTCTTTTCACTGTTGATGGTAATTCAAAGATCAATTCTCCAAAATTCATTTTTATTTCTAGTCTGACGCGATACTTCAGCGCGTTTCGTAAAACTTATTACATTTTCAAAGACTTTAGCTTACACAAACACACACAACTTTAACTGAATAGAGCTTAAACATCTTTCGAGTTTTTATACCTACATTTGGGTGAACGCCAAGAAATCTGGACTCCACCTGCCAAAGATTATTGGGGAATATAAACCTGGATATGCGTATGGAAATGTCAAGACACACAAGCCTGGAAACACACTTTGGCCAATCATCAGCCAGATACCCACAACCACGTACAGACTGGCGAAACGACTCAACGGCTTGCTGACTCCTTATGTCCCTTGCGCCTTCAGCCTGAAGTCTCCAAAGGAATTTGTTGACTTGCTGCGGGGAACACGGGCCACAGGGATAAGAGCCTCGTTGGACGTAGAATCTCTATTTACCAACGTACCTGTGGATGAAACAATCGGGATGATAGCCGACAGACTGTACCGGTGTACCGTGATCTGGCCTGTACTCCTCTTGACATACCAGAAAACAGTCTAAGGAAACTACTCCAAGCTTGTACTATAGAGGCACCCTTATTGAGCCCGGATGGACACATGTATAAGCAAGTAGATGGGGTCGCCATGGGTTCTCCCCTAGGTGTCCTGTTTGCAAACTTCTACATGGGTACCATCGAGCAAAATGTCTTAGTCTACATGAACTTGAAACCGGCCATATACTGCAGGTATGTTGACGACATTTTTACACAGGTACCTGATGTCAGACATCTGCAGGAGCTGAAGGAGGCATTTGAGCAGAATTCTGTGTTGCGTTTCACTTACGAGATGGAGAAGGATGGGAAGCTGCCCTTTCTAGATGTAACAGTCATGGAAAGGAGCGGAGTTTTCCACACTGCAGTCTACACTAAGGAAACAAACATAGGAATGTGCCTCAGTGCCAACAGTGACTGCCCAGACAGGTACAAGAGGAGTGTTGTTAACGCTTATGTCGACCGTGCCCTCAGCCACAGCTCAGAATGGAAACAAGTCGACGAAGAACTCTGTAGGGTAAGGCAGGTCCTAGTCAACAACGGCTTCTCCAATGGTTTCGTGGAAGATATCATAAGAAGGAAAGTGAAACGCCATGCAACCTCTGAAGAGACAACTAACACAACTCCTATACCCCCTATTAGACTATTTTACAGGAACATGTTTTCCACAGCCCATAAAATGGAGGAAAGGGTCCTGAAAGATATTGTCAGTAGAAACGTTATCCCTACAGACAAAAATCAGAAGATACAACTGACAATTTACTATAAAACCAAAAAAACGGCCAGCCTACTCATGAGAAACTCTCCAGACGCAAAGCAGAACGTTTTAAAAGAGACCAACGTCGTCTATGCCTTCAAATGCCCTCTTGGGGATTGTAAGCCTCAAAAAACTCAGTATATAGGCAAGACAAAAACATCTCTTTCCAGGCGTTTAACGATGCATAAGCAACAGGGCTCCATTAAGGAACATATAGCCTCTTCCCACAACCAAACCATCACCAGAGAAATCTTAGCAAAAACACAGAAATTATCGATAGATACAGCGATAGCAGGCGTCTCGACGTCTGCGAGGCACTACACATCAAGAAGTCAACACCAGCAATCAACAGCCAATTAATGCTCAACTATATTCTACCCACTTCAAGACTCCGCTCCAATATAGAAGCATCAAGAAATATGGGCCAATAAAAATAGGCCTTCTGCAGTTACCTACTTTTAATACCTGTTTGTATTTCATTGTTTCGTGTTCTGTCTTGTGTTAAAAGTTTATTTTCACCTCATCCCAAACTATTGTAACATGTCACTTCACCCAAATGTAGGTATAAAAACTCGAAAGATGTTTAAGCTCTATTCAGTTAAAGTTGTGTGTGTTTGTGTAAACTAAAGTCTTTGAAAATGTAATAGGTTTTAAGAAACGCGCTCAAGTGTTGCGTCAGACTAGAAATAAAAATGAATTTTGGAGAATTGATCTTTGAATTACCATCAACAGTGAAAAGAAATGTAAGAAAGATCGAGAAAATTCGTGTTAGAATTATTAATCCTACTTTTTCGGTCATATTTAATAATATATGTCTACAGGAAAGACTGCTACCAAAATATATATATATATATATATATATATATATATATATATATATATATATATATATATATATATATATATATGTATGTGTAATCTGTACTTATTTAACTCACCAAACTGTACTTACCCAAATGTACTCACAAACTGTACTCACCTAACTGTAAGCACATAACTGTAATTTTGAATTGCATTTAGCTAACTGTACTTACCTAATTGAACTTTCCTAACTGTACTCCGCTAACTCTACTTAACTAACTCTACTCACCTACCTGTACTTACCTAACTGTACCTACCCTACTGTACTGACCCGACTATACAACTAGTCCAACTAGATGAGTATAGTCCAACTAACTATACTCATCTTTCATATATGTAACCATTTTCAATATTATTTTAACCCTTCCTACAAGACGGTATGACCGGATGTTATTTGTTATAGTTATTGTATATTTTCAACTCGTCAATCCGGATGTTATAACCGGATGTTGTGGTTTCATCGACTGAATGTTTCTGTTATTTGTTATTGTTTTAACTGGCTATTTTCATTGTTCTAACAACACAGTTGTTGAACCAGGTAAAAGCCGCGAGTATTTCTAGTTCTTTCAAGCGTATGTTTATACCCGATGTTACTGTTATTGTAAGAGGGAGGGGGAAGTGCTGAGAATGGAGTGTGCAGGGTATTGGGGTTGCGGGAGGGAGGGAGGGAGGAAGGGGAAGGAACAAATAGAGAGACAGAATATTAAAGAGGAAGGTTGGGGAGGGAAAGACAGAGCACGAGAGTGGGGAGGGGGAGGATGGGAAGTGTAGAGAGAGGGAGGGAGGTGGGGGAAGAAATGAGAGAGAAGAGTTGTTCTCATATCCACAATACAATATCTTGGTTCACTAGTAGGTCTAATACTGACAGGGGCCGTCATTTGTTGCAAGTGTACCAATTATGGAAATTGTTTTCTACCTCCCTCAAGGTTATCTGAAGATGGCGTCGTGTTCCACAAGTGTTACAGGCTTTCCTCCTCTCTCGGCCTTCCTCCAGTGTAAATAATTGTCTTTTTAATACTGTATGAATGAAAGAGCATGGACGAGTGTACATGAGTGAATATGAGTATGTACGTGTGAGTATGAGAGTACCGACTCCTCACCGCCATCTCTTATTTATTATTAACATCTTTATTGACAAAATTAATTACAATTTTGCCTAATCTGAGAATTTTGATAGTCTTATTAAATTGAGGTTAATGCTAGTATTCACTGTCACGCAGGACAGAGGGTCATACATAAGACAATAGGTCTAAACTGTTGGCTGAAGCACATATATATCACGGTTACAATCAATGTTTTAATGTGTGAATATGTGACAACAACTTTCTATTGTGCACTGCCACACAAGGGCAGGGATGGGTTCATAAGTGATGCAGCTTAGAGTATAAATAGAAATTGTTCTTCATTCTTTAAAATGGACAAGCAAATTTTGGGTAAATTGTTAGGATGTCGTCCAGAACACCTGAGTCAATAAAATAGTTAACCAGTTGGTGGTACAATAGGCCAGGAGGTCTAAAGTCCTTTACGGTTTCACATTCATCAATATAGTGTTCTAGTGAGTGCATTAAAGGTTTATCACAGAGTTTACAATCTGAATATTCTGGTAGTGGCTCAGCCTCACTAACCTGCCAGATGTGTCTATAGCCAAGGCGAATTCGGGCAATATTTCACATTGAACCGCCATCTCTGCCACATGCACCAATATCTCCCAAACCGCTGACAATACTAATGTGTGTCCTGCTGCTGCCCTTGTTCTCCTCCCAGCCCTTGTCCTCCTCCCAGCCCTTGTCCTCCTCCCAGCCCTTGTCCTGCTCCCAGCCTTTGTCCTCCTCCCAGCCCTTGTCCTGCTCCCAGCCTTTGTCCTCCTCCCAGCCCTTGTCCTCCTCCCAGCCCTAGTCCTCCTCACAGCCCTTGTCCTCCTCACAGCCCTTGTCTTCCTCCCAGCCCTTGTCCTCCTCCCAGCCCTTGTCCTCCTCCCAGCCCTTGTCCTCCTCCCAGCCCTTGTCTTCCTCCCAGCCCTTGTCTTCCTCCCAGCCCTTGTCCTCCTCCCAGCCCTTGTCCTCCTTCCAGCCCTTGTCCTCCTCCCAGCATTTGTCCTGCTCCCAGCCCTTGCCCTCCTCCCTGCCCTTGTCCTCCTCCCAGCCCTTGTCCTTCTCCCAGCCCTTGTCCTGCTCCCAGCCCTTGTCCTGCTCCTAGCCCTTGCCCTGCTCTCAGCCCTTGCCCTCCTCCCAGCCCTTGTCCTCCTCACAGCCCTTGTCCTGCTCCCAGCCCTTGTCCTGCTCCCAGCCCTTTTCCTCCTCCCCGCCCTTGTCCTCCTCCCAGCCCTTGTCCTCCTCACAGCCCTTGTCCTCCTCACAGCCCTTGTCTTCCTCCCAGCCCTTGTCCTCCTCCCAGCCCTTGTCCTCCTCCCAGCCCTTGTCCTCCTCCCAGCCCTTGTCCTCCTCCCAGCCCTTGTCCTCCTCCCAGCCCTTGTCCTCCTCCCAGCCCTTGTCCTCCTCCCAGCCCTTGTCCTGCTCCCAGCCCTTGCCCTCCTCCCTGCCCTTGTCCTCCTCCCAGCCCTTGTCCTCCTCCCAGCCCTTGTCCTGCTCCCAGCCCTTGTCCTCCTCCCAGCCCTTGTTCTCCTCACAGCCCTTGTCCTCCTCCCAGCCCTTGTCCCCCTCCCAGCCCTTGTCCTCCTCACAGCCCTTGTCCTCCTCACAGCCCTTGTCCTCCTCCCAGCCCTTGTCCTCCTCCCAGCCCTTGTCCTCCTCCCAGCCCTTGTCCTCCTCCCAGCCCTGGTCCTCCTCCCAGCCATTGTCCTCCTCCCAGCCCATGTCCTCCTCCCAGCCCTTGTCTGATTCCCAGCCCTTGTCCTCCTCCCAGCCCTTGTCCTCCTCACAGCCCTTGTCTTCCTCCCAGCCCTAGTCCTCCTCCCAGCCCTTGTCCTCCTCCCAGCCATTGTCCTCCTCCCAGCCCATGTCCTCCTCCCAGCCCATGTTCTCCTCCCAGCCCTTGTCTTCCTCCCAGCCCTTGTCCTCCTCCCAGCCCTTGTCCTCCTCACAGCCCTTGTCTTCCTCCCAGCCCTTGTCCTCCTCACAGCCCTGGTCTTCCTCCCAGGCCTGCCCCTCCTCCCAGCCCTGGCCCTCCTCCCAGCCCTGGCCCTCCTCCCAGCCCTGGCCCTCCTCCCAGCCCTTGTCCTCCTCCCAGCCCTTGTCCTCCTCCCAGCCCTTGCCCTCCTCACAGCCCTTGTCTTCCTCCCAGCCCTAGTCTTCCTCCCAGCCCTTGTCCTCCTCCCAGCCCTGGCCCTCCTCCCAGCCCTGGCCCTCCTCACAGCCCTGGCCCTCCCAGGAAACAATTTTAGGTTGCCACAACGTACCTGGAAAGTGTTGGAAAGTAGGGGCAACGTTTGTTTTCACGCATTAGATGCGTAATTTTGTGTGGATGTAAATAAGTTTCTAAAACGTATTGCACGAAACGTTGGCTAAAAGAAAAAATTGAAACCTTGTGGCAACCTTAAATGTTTCATAAACGTAGTTTTTTATTGCTGTTATTTATATAAATGTAGAAATATAAAAGTATATTTCTACATTTAGTAAAATGAAACAGGGTCATAATAAGGGTTAATTTATAATTTTTACTCATTCTTAGGAAGAGGTCGAGGAGGAAGGAGGAGGAGATCTAGGAGGAAGAAAGAGGAGGAGGAGGAGGTCGCGGCAGAGGAGGAAGAGGTAGAGTAGGAAGTTAAAGAGGACGTTGAGGAGCAGGAGGGCGAGGAGGAAGGAGGAGAAGGGGGCGAGGAGGAAGAAGGAGGAGAGCGAGGAGGAAGGAGGAGGAGGAGGGCGAGGAAGAAGAAAAAGGGCGGAGAGGGAGGAGGAGGGCGAGGAGAAAGGAAGCGGGCAAGGAGGATGGAAGAGGAGGGCGAGAGGAAAGAAGGAGGGCGAGGATGAAGGAGGAGAAAAAGGGCGAGGAAGAAAGAGGTGGAGGAAGAAGGAGAGCAAGGAGGAAAGTGGAGGAGGAGGAGGGGGAGGAGGAAGGAGAAGGAGGAGAGCACGAGAAAGAAGGAGGAGGGCAAGGAGGAAGAAGGAGGAGGCGAGCGAGGAGGAAGGAGGAGTAGGAGAGTGAAGAGGAAGCAGGAGGGAGAGGTGGGAGGAGGGAGGAAGGAGGAGGAAGGAGGAGGAGGGCGAGGAAGGAGGAGGAGGAGGATTGCGAGGAGGAAGGAGGAGGGTGAGAAGGAAGGAGGAGGAGGGCGAGGAGGAAGGAGGAGGAGGGCGAAGATGGAAGAGGAGGAAGGAGGAGGAAGGAGGAGTAGGGCGAGGAGGAAGGAGGGCGAGGAGGAAGGATGAGGAGGAGGGCGAGGAGGAAGGAGGAGGAGGAGGAGGGCAAGGAGGAAGGAGGAGTAGCAGGGCGAAGAGGGAGAGGATCCTCCCTCTCCCTCTTCGGCGGGTGAGGAGTTAAGAGCTAGGAGGGCGAGAAGGAAGGAGGAGGAGGTCGAGGAGGAAGGAGGAGGAGGGCGAGGAAGAAGAAGGAGGTGGAGGAAAAAGGAGGGCAAGGAGGAAGGATGAGGAGGGCGAGGAAGGAGGAGGGCGAGAAGGAAGGAATAGGAGGTCGAGGAGGAAGGAGGAGGAGGGCGAGTAGGAAGGAGGAGAAGGGGAGCGAGGAGGACGGAGGAAAGAGGAGGAGAGCGAGGAGGAAGGAGAAGGAGAGCGAAGAGGACGGAGGAAAGAGGAGGAGAGCGAGGAGGAAGGAGGAAGAGGGCTAGGAAGAAGGAGGAGGCTAGGAAGAAGGTATAGGAGGTCGAGGAGGAAGGAGGAAGAGATCCAGGTAAGAGGGCGCGGTCGAGGAGAAAGGAGGAGGTCGAGAAGGAAGGAGAAAGGAAGAGGGCGAGGGCGAGGAGGAGGAAGGAAAAGGAGGAGGGGAAGGAGGAGGAGGGCGATGAGGAAGAGGGCGAGGAAGGAGGAGGGGAAGGAGGAGGAGGGCGATGAGGAAGAGGGCGAGGAAGGAGGAGGGCGAGAAGGAAGGAATAGGAGAAGGAGGAGGAGGAAGGAGGAGGGCGAGGAGGAAGGAGGAGGAAAGAGGAGGGCGAGGAGGAAGGAGGAGGGCGAGGAGGAAGGAGGAGGAGGAGGAGGAGAAGGAAGGAGGGTGGCGAGGAGGAAGGAGGAGGAGGAGGAAGGAGGAGGGCGAAGAGGAAGGAGGAGGAGGAGGAGGGTGAGGAGGAAGGAGGAGGAGGAGGAGGAGGGAGGAGGAGGGCGAGGAGGAAGGAGAAGCAGGAGGAGGAGGAAGGAGGAGGGCGAGGAGGAAGGAGAAGCAGGAGGAGGAGGAAGGAGGAGGGCGAGGAGGAAGGAGGAGGAGGAGGAAGGAAGAGGGCGAGGAGGAAGGAGGAGGAGGAGGAGGAAGGAGGAGGAGGAGGAAGGAGGAGGGCGAGGCAGAAGGAGGAGGAGAAGGAGGAAGGAAGAGGGCGAGGAGGAAGGATGAGGAGGAGGAAGGAGGGCGAGTAGAAAGAAGGAGGAGGAGGAGGAGGAAGGAGGAGGGCGAGGAGGAAGGAGGAGGAGGAGGAGGAAGGAAGAGGAGGAGGAGGAAGGAAGAAGGCGAGGAGGGAGGAGGAGGAGGAAGGAGGAGGGCGAGGAGGAAGGAGGAGGAGGAGGAGAAGGAAGGAGGATGGCGAGGAGGAAGGAGGAGGAGGAGGAGGAAGGAGGAGGAAGGAGGAGGGCGAAGAGGAAGGAGGAGGAGGAGGAGGAGGGGAGGAGGAAGGAGGAGGAGGAGGAGGAAGGAGGAGGGCGAGGAGGAAGGAGAAGGAGGAGGAGAAAGGAGGAGGGCGAGGAGGAAGGAGGAGGAGAAGGAGGAAGGAGGAAGGAGGAGGAGGAGGAGGAGGAGAGCGGGGAGGAAGGAGGAAGAATTCCAGGTAAGAGGATGAGGTCGAGGAGGACGGAGGAGGAGGGCGAGGAGGAAGTAGATGGAGGGTAAGGAGGAGGAGGGTAAGGGCGAGGAGGAAGGAGGAGGAGAGCGAGGAGGAAGGAGGAAGAGGGCGAAGAAGAAGAAGGAGAGCGAGGAGGAGGGCGAGAATGACGGAATAGGAGGGCGAGGAGGAAGGAAGAGGAGGAGGCAAGGAGGAGGAGGAAGGAGGAGGAGGGCGAAAAGAAAGGAGGAGGAGGGCGAAAAGGAAGGAGGAGGGGGTTAAAGAGGAGAAGAGCTAGGAGAAAAGAGGAGTAGGAGGTCGAAGAGAAAGAGGAGTAGGTAAGGTAGGAAGGTTGCGGAGGATAAGGTCGAGAAGGAGGAGGTCGAGGAGGAAGAGGTCAAGGAGGAAGGAGGAAAAATTCCAGGTAGAAGGATGAGGTCGAGGAGGAAGGAGAATTAATGTGAAGAGAAGGGGATGAGGAGGGAGGGGAAGAGGAGGGGGTTAGAGAAGGTGAAGAGGAGGGGGGAGGGGTAAGAGAAAGGGGGATGAGGAGGGGGAAGAGGTGGTGGAAGAGGGGAGGGGGAAATGAAGGGGATGAGGAGGAAGGGGAAGCGGAGGGGGAGGGGTAAGAGAAGGAAGGGGAAGAGAGGAGGGGCAAGATAAGAGGGGATGAGGAGGAAGGGGAAGAGGTGGGGGAGGGGTAAAAGAAGGGGGATGGGGAGGAAGGGGAAGAGAGGAAGGGCAAGAGAAGGGGAGATGAGGAGGAAGGGGAAGAGGCGGGGGAGGGGTAATAGAAGGGGGATGGGGAGGAAGGGGAAGAGAGGAGGGGCAAGAGAAGGGGGGGATGAGGGGGAAGGGGAAGAGGCGGGGAGGGGTAAGAAAAGGGGGATGAAGAGGAAAGGGAAGAGAGGAGGGGCAAGAGAAGGGGGGATGAGGAGGAAGGGGAAGAGAGGGGGGGGCAAGAGAAGGGGGGATGAGGAGGAAAGGAAAGAGAGGAGGGGCAAGAAAAGGGGGGATGAGGAGGAAGGGGAAGAGGCGGGGGAGAGGTATGAGAAGGGGGATGAGGAGGAAGGGGAAGAGAGGAGGGGCAAGAGAAGGGGGAGATGAGGAGGAAGGGGAAGAGGCGGCTGAGGGGTAAGAGAAGGGGGATGAGGAGAAAGGGGTAGAGAGGAGGGGCAAGAGAAGGGGGGATGAGGAGGAAGGGGGAGAGAGGAGGGGCAAGAGAAGGGGGGATGAGGAGGAAGGGAAAGAGGCGGGGGAGGGGTAAGAGAAGGAGGGGATGAGGAGGAAGGGGAAGAGAAGGGGGGGATGAAAAGGAAAGGGGAAGAGGCGGGGAAGGGGTAAGAGAAGGGGGGGATGAGGAGGGGCAAGAGAAGGGGAAGATGGGAGGGGTAAGAGAAGGACGGGGAAGATGGGATGGGTAAGAGAAGGAAGGGGTAGAGCAGGGGAGGGAGGGGGTGATGGTCACTACGCGCGGGTATGAACACTGGACCACCCTGGGTGATGGTCAGCTGGGTACTACTGACCCTCGCCTGGTGGGACCCTCACAACAACCGTCGCTGCCTCACTAACCATTGTGTTCAATTGATAATATTAATTTAATTCATTAGTAAAATCGGAGATAAAGTTATGCAAAACATTATTATCTGATTCTTTATTATTCTTGCTGTAATTTATGAAGATGAACACACCATAGTCATCTACCAAGACATGCCTGTTTAATCCAGCGCCCTAACACGTCATGGCAACTCTGTAGGGCTAATGTGTACACGCTCCAGGCCTCACACAGGTCCCGTTACTCTCTCTCCCCATCTTCTCTTCCCTCCTCCCTTCTTCCCCTTTCCTCTTGCCCTTCCTCCTCCTTAATTCCTCCTTGAGCTCCTCTATCTTCTACTCTTCCTCCTCGCCCTCCTCCTCCTTCCTCCTAGCCCTCCTTCTTCTCCTTCCTCCTCTTTCTGTTCCTTACTCCTCGCCCTCCTTCCTCCTCGCCCTCCTTCCTCCTTGCCCTCCTCATTCCACCTCTCCTTCCTCCTCGCCCTCTTCCTCCTTCCTCTTCGCCCTCTTCCTCCTTCCCCTCCTCATTCCTCCTCGCCCTCCTCCTCGCTCCTCCTACTCCTTCCTCCTCGCCCTCCTCCTCCTTCCTCCTCGCCCTCCTCCTCCTTCCTCCTTGGTCTCCTCCTTCCTCCTCGCCCTTCTCCTTCCTCCTCACCATCCTCCTCCTCGTCCTCCTCCTCCTTCCTCCTCACCCTCTTCCTCCTCACTATCCTCCTCCTCGTCCTCCTCCTCCTTCCTCCTCACCCTCTTCCTCCTTGCCCTCCTCATTCCACCTCTCCTTCCTCCTCACCCTCCTCCTTCTCCTCCCTCCTCACCATCCTCCTTCAACCTCGTCGTCCTCCTCCTCTTCCTCCTCGCCTTCCTTCTTTCTCCTCGCCCTCTTTCCTCCTTCTTCCTCCTCGTCCTATTCCTTCTTCCTAGCCCTCCTCCTCGCTCTCCTCCTCGCCCTCCTCCTCGCCCTCCTCGTCATACCCCTCCTTCCTCCTCGCCATACTCCTCCTTCCTCCTCGCCCTACTCCTCCTTCCTCCTCTCCCTCCTCCTCCTTTCTCCTCGTCCTACTCCTTCTTCCTCGCCCTCCTCCTTCCTCCTCCTGTCTACTTGCCCTCCTTCTTACTCCTCGCCCTCCTCCTCCTTCCTCCTCGCCCTCCTTACTCCTCGCCTTCCTCCTCCTCCTCTCCCTCCTCCTCCTTCCTCCTCGCCCTCCTCCTCCTCCTTCCTCCTCGCCCTACTCCTCCTTCTTCCTCCTTCCTCCTCGTCCTACTCCTCTTTCCTCCTCGCCCTCCTCCTTACTCCTCGCCCTCCTCCTCCTCCTTAGCGTTTCGGGCAGGTCCCTGGAATACGATCCCCGCCGCGAAGAATCATTGTTACAATCATGTACCCATTTTACTGTTGAGTTAAACAGAGGCTACAATTAAGGATTTGCGCCCAGTAAATCCTCCCCGGCCAGGATACGAACCCATGACAGAGCGATCGCGGAACGCCAGGTGAGTGTCTTACCACTACACCACGGAGATTGGTGCTTAGAATAATAATAAGAATATAATAAGAATATAATAAGATATAATATAGATATATTAAGAATATAATAAGAATAATAATAGAATAGTAGTAGTAGTAATAATAGAAGATAGTAGAAAATAGTAGAAGACAACAAAACGTTTTCAGATTCTATCACACCACTTTCCAGCAACTTTTACAATTTATATAAATTATTTTAGGGAATAATACATTAATTTTATATTTAAACTTGATATTAGTGTTTAATGCAGTGCATAAGGAGTCAAATTGTGTTAAAAAGAGCGGTTTTTAGAAAATTAGGAAAAACTACTTTTTTTCTGATCATAGAATAACTAAATGTATTTTGAAGGTTTCATTCAGCCATTAAATATCATTCACAATTTATTAATGAATTTTACAAAAAACACCATAAATTTTATATTTAAACATGTAAAACTATTTGTAATACATTAGGGACAAAATAGTAGTATAATATTTTCTACAACAATATATTGTTGTAGAAAAAAAATATATTATTAAACCTATGTGTTTGGATTTTTGGATTAAAAGTTTCTCAAAGGCTCTCCTGCACCATTCTCAATTCAAGTCATGCCTACACCTGTGGGAAGAGATGGATGAACGTTTTCTATAAGATTTGTGTTTGCTGGGCTGGCCCTCATCCCACCCCTTGTCCTCATCCCAGCCCTGGCCCTCCTCCCAGCGCTGGCCCTCCTTCCAGCCATGGCCCTCCTCCCAGCCATGGCCCTCCTTCCTCCCTGGTCCTCCTCCCAGTCCTTGCCCTCGACCCAGCCCTTGTCCTCCTCCCAGCTCTTGTCCTCCTCCCAGCCCTTGTCCTCCTCCCAGCCCTGGCCCTCTTCCCAGCCCTTGTCCTCCTCCCAGCCCTGGTCCTCCTCCCAGCCCTGGCCCTCCTCCCAGCCCTTGTCCTCCTCCCAGCCCTGGCCCTCCTCCCAGCCCTGGCCCTCCTCCCAGCCCTGGTCCTCCTCCCAGCCCTGGCCCTCCTACCAGCCCTGGTCCTCCTCCCAGCCCTTCTCCTCCTCCCAGCCCTTGTCCTCCTCCCAGTCCTTGCCCTACTCCCAGCCCTGGTCCTCCGCATAGCCCTGGCCCTCCTCCCAGCCCTGGTCCTCCTCCTAGCCCTGGCCCTCCTCTCAGCCCTGGTCCTCCTCCCAGCCCTTCTCCTCCCAGCCTTTGTCCTCCTTCCAGTCCTTGCCCTCCTCCCAGGCCTGGTCCTCCTCCCAGCCCTTGTCCTCCTCCCACCCCTTGTCCTCCTCCCAGCCCTGGCCCTCCTCCCAGCGCTGGCCCTCCTTCCAGCCATGGCCCTCCTCCCAGCCATGGCCCTCCTTCCAACCCTGGTCCTCCTCCCAGCCCTTGTCCTCCTCTCAGTCCTTGCCCTCCTCCCAGCACTGGCCCTCCTCCCAGCCCTTGTCCTCCTCCCAGCCCTTGTCCTCCTCCAAGCCCTTGTCCTTCTCCCAGCCCTTGTCCTCCTCCCAGCCCATGTCCTCCTCCCAGCCCTGGCCCTCCTCCCAGCCAGGGCACTCCTCCCTGCCTTTGTCCTCCTCCCAGCCCTTGTCTTCCTCCCAGGCTTGGTCGTCCTCCCAGCCCTTGTACTCCTCCCAGCCATTGTCCTCCTCCCAGCCCTGGTCCTCCTCCAAGTCCTGTCCCTCCTCCAAGCCCTGGCCCTCATCCCAGCCCTTGTCTTCCTCCCAGCCCTGGCCCTCCTCCCAGCCCTGGCCCTCCTCCCAGCCCTGGCCCTCCTCCCAGCCCTGGCCCTCCTCCCAGCCCTGGTCCTCCTCCCAGGCCTGTCTCTCCTCCCAGCCCCTGCCCTTCTCCAAGCCTGTGTCCTCCTCCCAGCCCTGGCCCTCCTCCCAGCCCTTGTCCTCCTCCCAGCCCTTGCCCTCCTTTCAGCCCTGGCCCTCCTCCCAGCCCTGGTCCTCCTCCCAGCCCTGGCCCTCCTCCCAGCCCTGGCCCTCCTCCCAGCCCTGGCCCTCCTCCCAGCCCTGGCCCTCTTCCCAGCTCTTGTCCTCCTCCCAGCCCTGGTCCTCCTCCCAGCCCTGGCCCTCCTCCCAGCCCTTGTCCTCCTCCCAGCCCTGGCCCTCCTCCCAGCCCTGGCCCTCCTCCCAGCCCTGGTCCTCCTCCCAGCCCTTCTCCTCCTCCCAGCCCTTGTCCTCCTCCCAGTCCTTGCCCTACTCCCAGCCCTGGTCCTCCGCATAGCCCTGGCCCTCCTCCCAGCCCTGGTCCTCCTCCTAGCCCTGGCCCTCCTCTGAGCCCTGGTCCTCCTCCCAGCCCTTCTCCTCCTTCCAGTCCTTGCCCTCCTCCCAGGCCTGGTCCTCCTCCCAGCCCTTGTCCTCCTCCCACCCCTTGTCCTCCTCCCAGCCCTGGCCCTCCTCCCAGCGCTGGCCCTCCTTCCAGCCATGGCCCTCCTCCCAGCCATGGCCCTCCTTCCAACCCTGGTCCTTCTCCCAGCCCTTGTCCTCCTCTCAGTCCTTGCCCTCCTCCCAGCCCTGGCCCTCCTCCCAGCCCTTGTCCTCCTCCCAGCCCTTGTCCTCCTCCAAGCCCTTGTCCTTCTCCCAGCCCTTGTCCTCCTCCCAGCCCATGTCCTCCTCCCAGCCTTGGCCCTCCTCCCAGCCAGGGCACTCCTCCCTGCTTTTGTCCTCCTCCCAGCCCTTGTCTTCCTCCCAGGCTTGGTCGTCCTCCCAGCCCTTGTACTCCTCCCAGCCCAGCAAACACAAATCATCTACACAACGTTCGCCTATCTCTTGCCATAGGTGTGGGAATGATTTGCATTGAGAATGGTGCAGGAGAGCCTTTGAGAAACTTTTACTCAAAAAATCCAAACACAAAGGTTTAATTATAAATTGTTTTTCTACAATTATTTTCTTCCAAATGTAAAACAAATAGTTTTTACATGTTTAAATATAAAATTTATGGTGTTTTTTTGTAAAATTCATTAATAAATTGTGAATGATATATATTGGCTGAGTGAAACCTTTATAATCCATTTAGTTATAATTTGAACAGAAAAAAGTATTTTTCCAAATTTTCTAAAAATTGCTCTTTTTAACACAATTTGACTCCTTATACATTCCACTAAACACTATATCATGTTTAAATATATAATTTATGTATTATTCTCTAAAATAATTTATATAAATTATATAAGTTGCTGGAAAGTGGTGTTAAGGATTTTGAAAACATTTTGTTGTGTTAATATGTTCTTATTAACTATGTCTCAAGTTCACAGTTTATCAAACAAGAATATTAACATTCGTCAACTCTTAAAATCTTATATGTTATCTTGCTGGTGCAAAAAAGGGTGAATCTTTAGGAACAGCTATAGTATCTATATATCACAAATGGTGTTTTCCCTAACTCAAACAATGTAGGGTTTATTATTCTACACATATTTCTAATGACTCTTAGATGTTTACATTCTCTGAAGTATAATTGTGAAGGCTGTGTCCATCACTCTCAACACAGATTCTTAAACTCGTCTCTGCAGGTTCAACTATATAATTAGTTTCCATTTTGAATTTCCATGAACATTTGTATCCAAAATGAAACCAATGTGGTTTCCTTCAGCGCCTTCAGCCAGCACATTTGCTCATTCATTTCCACAGATTCCAACAAGGTAGGGGATTTACAGAAATTTGTATATTCATATTGTTATATATTAAAAATATGAATGCAGTTCAATATGATAAGACAAATACATGAGTTTATGATAAATTCGTTTTCTGTGATATACCATTGATATGCTCTTTTTTTCTTTAAACGGCAGACTAAACTAAAGTGCTCACATCAACAGATTTGATGTATAAATGGTCAACGCTCAACAGAGTTAGTATAAATGTATTAGTATAAATCTTACTTGTCTCATTGTTAATTCACATTCAATGTCAACTTGTGGTTTTGATGTGGCACGTTTGGCCAAGACACCCCACCCCATTATGCACCCCATACCCATCTTGTGGGCGGTTGTGGAAAGGGTTACAGAGGCACATAATGGGCTCAGGGACTGAACCCCACAATTCATTTAGCTAAGCAAGTTACAATCTTGATGAGCTAGTTACAAAATTCAATATAAGTCATCACATCAACAATGGGTTCGAGATCGACCTCAAGTACAGGTTCTAAATTAAGCAACTGACATATGTGGAGAGCTAGTATCAAAATTTATATGTTTGTCCTGCACACCGTCCCCCATCCAGTGGGCAGCGGTGGATAGGTTACAATCACTTAGTTGTTATCTACAGTTAGCAAACTGGGGATATTTGGCTAAAATTTCTGGTAGCAGATCATTTTGAATGAAATATTGACACATCGCTGGAACATTGGTTATAGAATTGTCTCTAAATTCATGTATCTTTTCGCACTCCATCACATAGTGACGGAGGGTGTGCGAATAATTTTGTTGACACAGTTTACATTTGGTCAGGTCTACATCAGCAGATAATGAGAATTCCCAGAGATACTTGTAACCGAGTCTAAGCCGAGCAGTAGTAACATCTAGAAGTCTGCTGATTTTATTGGATGATCCATAGATGTGTGGCTCCTCTTGTATGATATGTATGATAGATGGAATTACTAGTTCCAGTTTCTAGGCAGGCGATGAGTACTCACAATAACCTTAATTAAGCGTCAAAACAAAAATGTGTATACTCTTTTTACTCTCCTGACCTTAGTTCTCGAGCTATGTATTTCATTTTGGTACCAACGTGTTCGCAATAACATTCTCTAGAAGAAAATCAGCAAAAACGGTCACCAAAAGTTATATGAATACCAGCACCCAATAAATACCTACGTAGATGACTCGCCGTGAGTGCCCAAGAGCAACAAAATGTTTTTACTCTTGGGATTGTTATCACTTCCACACTTGTCCTACAGCGTTAATTTTGGTATCAATGTACTCGCAATGAAATTCCCAACACGGTGATATGAATATAAACGTAGAATAATGGTCGCTGCCCACCCGCAAGAGTGTGGGAAGTGGCGGAACTGTTACCCAGTATTGGTGACAAGACGACACATGGGCGATACAGTGCTTTGAAAGTTTATAATTATATCACTGTCCTGACATTATTATTGTATGTACGTCATTCATTTTTGTGCCAATGTTTTCGCAATAGAATGTTCTATGAGCCCGTAGGTAAAAAAGAGCAACAAAGCGTAAGATAGAATAGCACCATATATAAAACAACGCTGGTACATATCAGTGAGCGTCAAACACACACGAAATGTGTGTGTTTGATGGTGGTCAAACGATGTTTGATGTGTTTGATCAGGTGATGTCCTGATCCGCATAATTAAAGTATGAATTATGTTGAGAAAAAATCTGAGTAGCAACATTTGCAAATTTGCCGATGATACGAAAATCGGTAGGGAAATTAATTCGGAGGAGGACTCACTATCACTTCAAGTTGATCTAGATAGGGTTTTGAAATGGTCAAAGGATTGGCAGATGCAGTTTAATGCTGATAAATGTAAAGTTCTGAGGTTAGGTAATGATGATAGAGTTACAAGATACGAGCTAGATGGTGTTGTGATTGCGAAGTCGGATTGCGAAAGGGATCTGGGAGTTATGATTAGTAAGAATTTAAAACAAAAGGATCAATGCATAAATGTTCGTAATAAGGCAAATCGGACACTTGGATTTATTAATCGCAGCGTTAGTAACAAGACACCTGGTGTGGTTCTCAAGCTATATCTTGCTCTAGTTAGGCCCCATTTAGATTATGCAGTTCAGTTTTGGTCGCCATATTATAGAATGGATATAAATTCACTTGAACGTGTCCAGCGTAGGATGACTAAGTTAATTCCCCAAATTAGAAATCTTTCATATGAAGAAAGATTAACAAAGCTTAAGTTGCATTCACTGGAAAGGCGAAGAGTTAGGGGTGACATGATAGAGGTTTACAAGTGGATGAATGGACATAACCGGGGGGATATTAATAGGGTATTAAAAGTATCAACACAGGACAGAACACGAAACAATGGATATAAATTGGATAAGTTTAGATTTAGGAAAGACTTGGGTAAATACTGGTTCAGTAACAGGGTTGTTGATTTGTGGAACCAATTGCCGCGTAACATTGTGGAGGTGGGGTCCCTCGATTGTTTCAAGCACGGGTTGGACAAGTATATGAGTGGGATTGGGTGGTTATAGAATAGGAGCTGCCTCGTATGGGCCAATAGGCCTTCTACAGTTACCTTTGTTCTTATGTTCTTATGTTCTTAAGAAAAAAGGGAAAAAACAGGGGTGGGAGAAACATGACAGAAAAAGAGTAAAAATACAATTTGGTCAACAAAACAGCATTGTTTAAAATAAAAGATATGGATTGACATTTTGGGGGTTAGGTTGGTAGGTTACATTGAGTTAATTAGGTAGTACTTAGTGTTTATCTGTTATAGATAGGAGCTGCCTGGTATGGGCCAATAGGCCTTCTGCAGTTACCTTTGTTTTTGTTTTTGCCCTGTAACCTAAATGGTTAGAGAGGCACATATATGGGCTTAGGGACTGAACCCCACAATTCATTTAGCTAAGCAAGTTACAATCTTGATGAGCTAGTTACAAAATTCAATATAAGTCATCACATCAACAATGGGTTCGAGATCGACCTCAAGTACAGGTTCTAAATTAAGCAACTGACATATGTGGAGAGCTAGTATCAAAATTTATGTTTGTCCTGCACACCGTCCCCCATCCAGTGGGCAGCGGTGGATAGGTTACAATCACTTAGTTGTTATCTACAGTTAGCAAACTGGGGATATTTGGCTAAAATTTCTGGTAGCAGATCATTTTGAATGAAATATTGACACATCGCTGGAACATTGGTTATAGAATTGTCTCTAAATTCATGTATCTTTTCGCACTCCATCACATAGTGACGGAGGGTGTGCGAATAATTTTGTTGACACAGTTTACATTTGGTCAGGTCTACATCAGCAGATAATGAGAATTCCCAGAGATACTTGTAACCGAGTCTAAGCCGAGCAGTAGTAACATCTAGAAGTCTGCTGATTTTATTGGATGATCCATAGATGTGTGGCTCCTCTTGTATGATATGTATGATAGATGGAATTACTAGTTCCAGTTTCTAGGCAGGCGATGAGTACTCACAATAACCTTAATTAAGCGTCAAAACAAAAATGTGTATACTCTTTTTACTCTCCTGACCTTAGTTCTCGAGCTATGTATTTCATTTTGGTACCAACGTGTTCGCAATAACATTCTCTAGAAGAAAATCAGCAAAAACGGTCACCAAAAGTTATATGAATACCAGCACCCAATAAATACCTACGTAGATGACTCGCCGTGAGTGCCCAAGAGCAACAAAATGTTTTTACTCTTGGGATTGTTATCACTTCCACACTTGTCCTACAGCGTTAATTTTGGTATCAATGTACTCGCAATGAAATTCCCAACACGGTGATATGAATATAAACGTAGAATAATGGTCGCTGCCCACCCGCAAGAGTGTGGGAAGTGGCGGAACTGTTACCCAGTATTGGTGACAAGACGACACATAGGCGATACAGTGCTTTGAAAGTTTATAATTATATCACTGTCCTGACATTATTATTGTATGTACGTCATTCATTTTTGTGCCAATGTTTTCGCAATAGAATGTTCTATGAGCCCGTAGGTAAAAAAGAGCAACAAAGCGTAAGATAGAATAGCACCATATATAAAACAACGCTGGTACATATCAGTGAGCGTCAAACACACACGAAATGTGTGTGTTTGATGGTGGTCAAACGATGTTTGATGTGTTTGATCAGGTGATGTCCTGATCCGCATAATTAAAGTATGAATTATGTTGAGAAAAAATAAGAAAAAAGGGAAAAAACAGGGGTGGGAGAAACATGACAGAAAAAGAGTAAAAATACAATTTGGTCAACAAAACAGCATTGTTTAAAATAAAAGATATGGATTGACATTTTGGGGGTTAGGTTGGTAGGTTACATTGAGTTAATTAGGTAGTACTTAGTGTTTATCTGTTATAGATAGGAGCTGCCTGGTATGGGCCAATAGGCCTTCTGCAGTTACCTTTGTTTTTATGTTTTTGCCCTGTAACCTAAATGGTTAGAGAGGCACATATATGGGCTTAGGGACTGAACCCCACACTACATTTAGCTAAGCTGGTTACAATCTTGATGATATAGTTACAAAATTCTGTATAAGTCGTCACATTATCAATGGGTTCGAGATCAACCACAATTTCCTGAATAGATATAACAAAGGGGATATTAATAGGGTATTAAAATTGTCAACACAAGATAGAACACGAAACAATGGGTATAAATTGGATAAGTTTAGATTTAGGAAAGACTTGGGTAAATACAGGTAAATAAATACAAATTTATAAATAAATCTATAAATCCAACATTATGTTTGTAAATCAACTATGTATGTATGAAAAAAAATGACTAATACGTTCGGCGAATGACTTTGACTTCAACTTCACTTTGACTTCGTTCATGTCATCGTATTTTCCGTAATATATAAAGGTTATGACAATGCAATTATATTATTGTGTGCAAATAAGTTTGAAATTTCATGTACCCTAAAAATATTAAAATAAAGAATAAGAATAATTAAATAATTGTTGTAGTAAATTGTCACACGTTCATCATACGCAAACGAACACACAGTTTGGAGCGTCAGTACAAGACCGCCGCCATTTTAAAACACGGCTTCGAATGTAAGTAATGTTTTTCTCGTACTAACACTGTGTTATACAATAGATTTGGTCTTGAATTCACAAATTTAGTTGTTACATCTGACAGAGTATGTTAGACGGTGTAATGCTGGTCCATGTTAACGTATTTGTGGGCTTGGTTGGTTTAAATGTGGAGGCGAGGCCTGGCAGTGCTGGTGTATGTGGAGGCGAGGCGAGGCCTGGCAGTGCTGGTGTATGTGGAGGCGAGGCCTGGCTGTGCTAGTGTGTATGTGGAGGCGAGGCCTGGCTGTGCTAGTGTGTATGTGGAGGCGAGGCATGTACAACACTCCCCAATAGGAAGAAAACCCACTGGGTTCTAGGCTAGGTTAGGCTTATCTGTAATAATTGAATTAAGCCTAGCAAAGCCTAGAACCTAGTTCAGTAATTTAAAAAATGTTGTAACTTGAAAAATGCCATTCAATACATTACACAATTTAAATATTTTCAGGCAATCAACACAACCCTCATGTTGGCTAACCCTCTCTCATGTTGGTCAATAATTTAATTATTTTTTTATGGAGTAATTTTTGCTGTTGAAATGTAGTCTTTTTGAGACTACATTTCAAATGTAGTGTGTGTGGAGGCGTGTATGTTAGGTATTACCTAATATACACGGTGTAATATATCTATCTGTGTGAAATAGATTAAATCCATTTATTTGATATTCAGCTAATAGTTCTGTATTTTCTACATTCATCCATGTTTTGGTAAGTGCAATAATATGTATTGTTTCATTGCATATTAGAGATTCAAGATAGTTCTAGATTTCCGAAGTACTGAAACGCGCGCCATACAGGCTTGGTGGATCTAGGTGCAAGGTAAAATTATTTACATTTACTTTTGTATTTATGTTTTGTATTTATATGCATATATGCATTTATATGCATTATTCTATAGAATAATAGATCTCGTAATAATTTTGCAAAAATAGTGGCATTTACTATTTTTAAAAGATTATTAAAAAATTTACTGATATGGTGCATTCGGAAGGGCGAAGAGGGAGAACGGCCTGTTGAAATAGCTCGGGTGCAGGGGGGGGGGGTTGTGTAAAAGCCTGGTTTGTGCCTCGGAGAGGCTATGGGATCCAGTAAGTTCAGTAGAACTTCGGTTTCAACCCTTTTACCCTGTTGTAGCTCAGTCGATTAAGGCAGTGTCTGGGATGCTCCCGGACGCAGGTTCGAATCCTCGTCACGGCCCTTGTGGATTTGTTCATTTGATGCATCACGTTATTGTGATCTGTGTGTGTAATTCTTCACTTGCTACAGCAACAGGAATGTGTGTGTATGTATTTGTGTTGTTGAATATGACCGAAAGTGTAAGATTAATGATTCTAACACAAATCGTCTGAATATTTGTTTTTCTTCACTGTCGAGAGTAGTTAAAAAAATTTACTCGAGTTTATTTTCACACTTTATTTATGGTCCTTAAGTCCCTCTCCTTAATGCTGCTGCTGTTTCTCGCATCTTTGCATCGCTTGTATGTTTGGGGGTTTGGCCTCTTGCTATATATTGATTCCATTTGTGTGTGTTTGGGTCTCAGGCCCTCTCGCAATTTCTGTTGAACAAACCCCTTTTCCTAGTTCTGCATCTCTCCTTTGGTACAAATTTTGTTGTGCTTTTATCATATATTTCACAAAACTTGACATACATTTCATTTACTTCATGTCCTATCAGCAAGTGTTTGTCAAATTCTTTAAGGAAAGTTTATCATCCTGATTGCAGATCTCTAGCGATATTATGTCAACTTCTTGTGGATTCGCAATCATTATTTAATTTACCTTTAGGTGTTCTTTCACCAGCACAGCAACACTGTACCTCTCCCAACCAGTTTAAGATAAAAACTAAGTACTAACTAATTAACTCAATGTAACCTACCTTACCCCCAAAATGACAACCCATGTCTTCTATTTTAAACAATGCTGTTTTGTTGACCAAATTGTATTTTTGTTTTTTTCTGCAATGTTTCCCCCCCCCCCCCACCACTCTACCACCACATTGAGTTTAGTAGCTCTGTGCACGTCAGGTGCTGTTTAATATACAGACCTACTCCTCCATTTGACCTAGTTTCTCTATCACATCTATATCACTTTGTGCTTTAGCCCTGGTGGAGCTTGGTCCACCAGGCTGTTGTTTGGAGTGGCCCGCAGATCCACATACAGTCTGCATATGATATACAGTCTGTTGATCAATTAAACTACAGTAGTTAGTTTTTATCATCCGAATGCACCAATATGTGTTCATTCTTCCCAGATGAAGGAACTAGGTAATATTCATCATCTGAATGCACCATCTGATGCTTTAACACTCATGATACACGAGAGGTTTAAAAAACTTTTAAAACTTTTAAAACTTTTTGACCTATGTATTTAAAAGCAATTCTAAAGTTAAAAAGTGTAGCATAGGCCCCTCGCAGAATGTTCTTAATATGATCCTCAGGTTATAGTTTTCTATCTAAAACCACCCCTAGATCTCTTTCTTGATCAGAATTC
Organism: Procambarus clarkii; assembly: GCF_040958095.1. Lineage (NCBI taxonomy): Eukaryota > Metazoa > Arthropoda > Malacostraca > Decapoda > Cambaridae > Procambarus > Procambarus clarkii. The sequence goes on from NC_091223.1 coordinate 29,152,185, forward strand.
TTTATAGATCTCAGTGGCTCGATCATAGAAACTGCTCTAAATCCTTGTTGGCCTGGATTGTGGAGGTCATTGGTCTCTATAAAACTAGTAATCTGACTCCTGATCACTCTCAAATAATTTTATTATGTGGGATGTTAGTGCAACTGGTCTATAATTCTTTGCCAATGCTTGTGTTGTGTTGTGTTGTTTTGGTAGTGATGTGCAATGTGTTGTTTTGGTAGTGATTCGTCCAGTTCTGGTAGTAGTGCGGTTGTTGTGTAGTGTAGTACTTGTGTGCTTGTTAATGACTTGTATTCCAGTCTTGTGGGTATCTCCTTTCCCCTACGGGCCAACTGCTTTGTTCTTACCTAGCATTTTGCTTTGTTTGGGTATGAATGTTTGTGTGCCGTATATTTTGCAAAATTTGCCATATATCTCATTATTTACTCCTCTGCCTAGCAACAAGTCTGTCTAATTATACTCATTAACTGTTTTTCAAAGTTCCCCATAGTGTCCTTTATTGAAATCGAGTTCATGAACCGTTTCAATGTTCTTATTTTCTTCTAGATTATATCTTAAAGTATATTTAAATGTTATTGTTATTATTGTTATTAAATGTTATTGTGACATTGCATTGCAATTGAGCTATGTTGTTTACCATACCGTTCATTTCGTGAGTATAAGTATAGATGCCACACTTGTGACAGGTAAAACCATGCCTTTTTTGAAAAACAGCACCGTCTGTTGCACGTAAGAGCAACCCACACTATATTATGTTGCGATATTATTTCAATATTTCCGATTGTATTGATAATTTGAATTTTCATAGATTTCAATTTATTTTCATTTCGATTTAATAATTTTGTGTGACATTGCATTGAAATTGAGCTGTGTTGTTTACCATACTGTTCATTTCATGAGTATAGTTTATTTTTTTATTTTTTTCATTTCATTTTTTTAGCTGTTCTTATTTTTCAGTGATGGGAATATCAGATCATTTGATGTTCCCAATTTTCTGATGGAAGCATCAGACCATTATAGAATGCATCGGATGAGGTAGTTTGGAATGGTGGGGAGGACGAGAGGGGGGTATGGTGGGGAAGACGAGGGGACAGAGGAGAGGGTAATGGTGGGGAGGACGAGGGGACTGGGGAGTTGGGGATGGTGGGGACAGGGGAATGCTGGGGAGGACAAAGGGACAGGTGAATGGGAGATGGTGGGGGAGGAAGAAGGACAGGGGAGGGGAAAATGGTAAGGAGGACGATGGGACAGGGAAGTGGGAATAGTGGGGATGATGTGGGGACAGGGAAGTGGGAAGGACGAGAGGACTGTGGAATGGGGAATAGCAAAGTGAATTATAATTATATATATTAATTAATTCTTATAAATTTCCAGAAGCCTGTATCAACACCCACACTAATGCAACTGAAAGAGATGTTGAGACAAGTATTGCTGATATGTTGAAGAACGCCCCAAACAAACTCGGTGGAAACAGATACAAGGTAAAGTTTGCCAATTTGCTGTAGTCTAATTCAATTTCTTTTTAGTAATCTTCGAGAACATTTATGCTATGAATAAGATAAAATAATGTAACTGATTTTGATTTATTTACTATTTATTATTTATTTACCGTTATTAGTATAATAGATCTCGTAATAATTTTGCAAAAATAATGGCATTTACTATTTTAAAAAGCTCGGGTGCAGGGGGGGGGGTTATGTAAAAGCCTGGTTTGTGCCTCGGAGAGGCTATGGGAACCAGTAAGATCGTCCTTCCTTTCCTCCCTAGAATCTGGATGTAGCAGGTGCTCAATTGTCAAAAGTGAAAAATTGGTTTTGTCTTCCGAATGCACCATTTGTGTAAATTTGCTAATAATCTTTTAAAAATAGTAAATGCCATTATTTTTGCAAAATTATTACGAGATCTATTATACTAATAACGGTTTGATAAAATACAGTAGACTGCCTACTGGATAATAGTTCCAGTCCACCTGTAGACAGGGATCTCACATCAGCTTGTATATTATACAAGGATAAGATTTGATTTACTTTTGTATTTATATGCATATATGCATTTATATGCATTATTCTCTAGAATAATAGATCTCGTAATAATTTTGCAAAAATAGTGGCATTTACTATTTTAAAAAGCTCGGGTGCAGGGGGGGGGGGTTTGTGTAAAAGCCTGGTTTGTGCCTCGGAGAGGCTATGGGATCCAGTAAGATCGTCCTTCCTTTCCTCCCTAGAATCTGGATGTAGCAGGTGCTCAATTGTCAAAAGTGAAAAATTGGTTTTGTCTTCCGAATGCACCATTTGTGTAAATTTGCTAATAATCTTTTAAAAATAGTAAATGCCATTATTTTTGCAAAATTATTACGAGATCTATTATACTAATAACGGTTTGATAAAATACAGTAGACTGCCTACTGGATAATAGTTCCAGTCCACCTGTAGACAGGGATCTCACATCAGCTTGTATATTATACAAGGATAAGATTTGATTTACTTTTGTATTTATATGCATATATGCATTTATATGCATTATTCTCTAGAATAATAGATCTCGTAATAATTTTGCAAAAATAGTGGCATTTACTATTTTAAAAAGCTCGGGTGCAGGGGGGGGGGGGGGGTTTGTGTAAAAGCCTGGTTTGTGCCTCGGAGAGGCTATGGGATCCAGTAAGATCGTCCTTCCTTTCCTCCCTAGAATCTGGATGTAGCAGGTGCTCAATTGTCAAAAGTGAAAAATTGGTTTTGTCTTCCGAATGCACCATTTGTGTAAATTTGCTAATAATCTTTTAAAAATAGTAAATGCCATTATTTTTGCAAAATTATTACGAGATCTATTATACTAATAACGGTTTGATAAAATACAGTAGACTGCCTACTGGATAATAGTTCCAGTCCACCTGTAGACAGGGATCTCACATCAGCTTGTATATTATACAAGGATAAGATTTGATTTACTTTTGTATTTATATGCATATATGCATTTATATGCATTATTCTCTAGAATAATAGATCTCGTAATAATTTTGCAAAAATAGTGGCATTTACTATTTTAAAAAGCTCGGGTGCAGGGGGGGGGGGGGTTTGTGTAAAAGCCTGGTTTGTGCCTCGGAGAGGCTATGGGATCCAGTAAGATCGTCCTTCCTTTCCTCCCTAGAATCTGGATGTAGCAGGTGCTCAATTGTCAAAAGTGAAAAATTGGTTTTGTCTTCCGAATGCACCATTTGTGTAAATTTGCTAATAATCTTTTAAAAATAGTAAATGCCATTATTTTTGCAAAATTATTACGAGATCTATTATACTAATAACGGTTTGATAAAATACAGTAGACTGCCTACTGGTTTTACCTGTAATAAGGTTTGATACAGATGATTATGATTATGGTTTTGGCATAATGGAATACATGATGAAGGAATTAT
>NC_091223.1:29160590-29174433 GCF_040958095.1 Procambarus clarkii
TAGTCCTCCTCCCAGCCCTGGTCTTTTTCCCAGCCCTTGTCCTCCTCTCAGCCCTGGCCCTCCTTTCAGCCATGGTCATCCTCCCAGCCCTGGTCCTCCTCCTAACCCTGGCCCTCCTCCCAGCCCTGGCCCTCCTCACAGCCCTTCTCCTCCTCCCAGCCCTTGTCTTCCTCCCAGCCCTTGTCCTCCTCTCAGCCCTTGTTCTCCTACAAAGCCCCTGTCCGCCTCCCAGCTCTGGCTCTCCTCCCAGCCCTGGCCCTCACCCCAGCCCTGGCCCTCCTCCCAGCCCTTGTCCTCCTCCCAGCCCTGGCCCTCCTCCCAGCCCTGGCCTTCACCCCAGCCCTGGCCCTCACCTCAGCCCTGGCCCTCCTCCCAGTGTTGTGACGCTGAACCCCGGTTCATTCCGAACACAGCGATTACACAACACATAACACCTTGCCTCAGCAACCGTTACTACCACCGTGTACTCCTACACACACCAGACCCTTGAGGCGTACCACTAGGTTTGTACTGGAACACAATGAGTGAACATATGGAAGGTATTTAAAGGCCGTCCGGTTTTGTCATTTAATTACAAAGAATAGACTCTGACAAATAATAACATATTAATATACTCTATTAGGTCAATATACTTCCAATACCCATAGACCACTTGACCTCCGCGATCACCACCCACACTCGTAACTTCCGCCTAAGTCCCTAATATGGAATGATTACTACAACGCTCCACACCCGGTTAGTCTTTCATTCAATACTCACATACTGCAGACTTAACTTGGTCACTAAGATCACATCAGGTTCTCGCATAGCTGTCTGCTACACTTCGCTGCTGCCACAAACGGAGATCCAGAGGACTTCTCAGTTCAACTCCCACAATCAGACTGGCTCCAATCAGCCATCTACCTCAATCATTTCACCCTGCCTCTCAAGGAAGGTATAATCCGATTAACCTTATCCCTAGAAGCGGTAATCTTGTTCCTAGAAGCCTGAAGAAGAATAATTCCTCTTTCCAGGAATTATTAATTTGGCTAAGTAGCTGCGGTCTTAATCCCTTGACCTTTCTTAGATATGTGATCCATAGTCTGTCTACTTAACATGTACTTCCAATCATCATTCGTTAAGTGTTGTAGTAATGATCCTCTAGCTAATAATTCCTACTAACTTGTGGATTACAACAACACTCCCCTCCTTAAACACGCATATGTCCCCATATGCATCATTGCAATGGTTCCATTAGTGCAAGGACCTGGAGGATGCACCCACCATATATGTACAACTAAAAAATCATCCAATAAGTTCATCATACACACGATGAAATAAATTAAAATTTTCCCTGACATGACTCACAACACTTCTCCAACATATACATTATATTCACATCATAGCACAGGTAAAATAGTCTGTAATAATTTTTCCCATCTCCAACAATGCACATATACCTAAACTGCTGACATATAATTACATACAAACATAACCATAAAATTACATGGACCAGAATGCTGGCACTTAAACAGAAATGACACTAGTCATTAATATATACACAACACATATATATCTAAGGTTCTTCATCCTTAGTAACAAGCTAATGATAATTTAACGTCTTGCCCTGTACTGTTGACATAAGGGCTTACAATGGTCACACAATGTTTCACTGGCCTCCTCCACAATTGGCAGCATCACTTCTCTTGTCTTCGTGGCCCATGGTTGCTAGGTCATAGATCCTCCATGACCCAGACAAAACCCAGGCTGTCCAGCCTAGTGAATGTTGTCAATGTCCCATCGTTGCTCTGAGCTAACGTGATCCTGGCCTCCAGAGCAACGGAGATTCCTACCCCAAGGTCATGTTCCCTCGGGTCTGTGCTGACGTCTCGTTCCAGGGCACCAATCCCAGAACGCTGTTGATACCTCACAGCTCTCTGATCATCCTTCCTTGCTGTGCTCACCACAGCTGTAGCACATTACTCTAGGCCCATCTGCCCAGAGTGTGTCCACCTGTATTCACACCTTCCCGACCGCTGTACCTGCAAAATATTCCCTGGGAGCCCCCTGGCTCGATCCCATCATTACATGACACCCCCTCGGCTCCTTACTCTCTCCCCGTATATAGCCTGAGCGCAGCTGCAAAGCCATTGCAGCTGGCCCTTATCCCTGCTTTGATGTCAGGGGGCGAATTTCGCCTATAACGTCACGTTGGCTTCACTTCCTCCCCCCCTTTTTTCTAGAATTACTGAGTGTAGCCTCATGGCTTCCCTTGTACTCTACCTGAAGCTCTGTGACATGATCCCGGGGGACCTTCTCAAGCCTAACACTCAGTAATGGTGCCGATGAGGTAATATACAGAATATACATGCACATACATTATCACAATAAATACCTCATTAAAATCATTTCACAACTAATATCACTAAAGCATCATACTGCCACTGGCTCGCCTCTAGCGAGATTCCTGTAACAACTTAATTAATGAGAAATTAGTAAATCTACTTGGCTCGCCCACTGCAACCATCAACACCTGAAATTTTGAAATTCTACATTGTAATCTTATCCATAAGACTTACCCACTCCGACACACCATCACCTCTGGTCAACCAAACCACTTATGACCTCATTATAACACCACGTCTCTCAACAGCCAGGCTCTGCGTCCTGACGCACCTGACCTCATTACACCGATACTCACCGTACCCACCACAACCTGGCCTCCTGTGCCGCTATGTACTCCACAACACCACACTCCATACAAGGCGTCCAAACGCCACAACACTACACCACCCACTACACATGCTACTCTACACAACACTCTATGCGCTACCCCACACTCTACAAAACTACCATGCCCATGCACCATTCAACACCACACTCTACACACTACCCCACACTCTACAAAAAGACTACCATGCCCATGCACCACTCAACACCGCACTCTACACACTACCTCACACTCTACAAAACTACCATGCCCATGCACCACTCAACACCACACTCTACACACTACCCCACACTCTACAAAAACTACCATGCCCATGCACCACTCAACACCACACTCTACACACTACCCCACACTCTAAAAAAACTACCATGGCCATGCACTACTCTACAGTACATACTATGCTCCTTCTGTGTTCATGACCCCACGAGAGCGGGTCGGATAGCGATGTGTCACCGTCGCCTGTGGACCTTGTCCCCGGTCCTGCGAAGGCTGTTCTGTGTTATCCACCCTTGATTGCCAACTCCTCGTACCCCTACCTATGTCCTCAGCCGCTGGTGTGCTCTCCCCTGGCACACTCCCCGTAGGGTATGGCTCCTCACTTGCCTGACCTGTCAGTGTATAGACGCGGTCTGGGTGACAGGAGAACACATGCCCTGTGTTTAGCACCTTAACCTTAACTTCTTCATTCTTTTTGCTAATTACCCGACATGGCCCCACAAACTTGGGTGCCAACTTACCTTCTGCCTGGGCGTGCATCTGCTTCACGAATACCCTATCACCTTCATTGATCACCTTTGCTTGGACCTTGTTCCGCGCATTATAATATGCCTCTGCTACCTCTGTCGACTTTCTTAAATGTAGTTTCACCAAGTCAAATGCCTTGGATGCTCGCCTACAGACAACACTTTTGAAGTCTAACGCATAGCATGGCGGTTGCTTGCTTGTGAACGTCGTGAACGGAAGTCGGGGATCGAACCCATGCAACAAAAAATGCGGGGTTTCTCCCACCGACCTATTGAACGCCGACTCCACCATCGACAAACTCTGATCCCATGCAAGCACATCATCTGCAGCCAAATGCCGCAGAATACTGATTACTTCAGCATTGTGTCTTTCAACCAAACCATTCGCCGATGGTCGATATGCCAGCACTGGAGTATGTTTGAATTGATACACACTCGCGATGCTTTGAAATACTTGATTGGTAAACTCTGACCCTTGGTCTGACACAACTTGTTGAGGAGCCCCAAACCTGGTTAACACACTTTCCACCATGGCCTGGGTCACATCCTCCGCCGACTTAGAATGGAGTGCACTCACCACAGTGAACCGTGTGAGTGCATCCACTGCTACAAATATGTTCCTCGCCCCTGAATGAGCTTGTGGTAGCGGCCCAATGAGATTTATGTGTACTCTCTCGAAGGGAGTACTCACATCCGGCCACCTACGCAAAGCTTCCGCCCCGAATCTATGTGCCTTGTACCTCAGACAACTGTCACAAGAGGCTACATAGACCTTGATATCTTTACCCATGGATGGTCAATAGAACCTTTGACGTGCCCTCTGCAACGTCTTGGACTACCCTCCATGGCTTGCTGCTGGGATGTTATGACACAGATACATTGCAGTCCTCTGGAACTCCGGTGTCAAGACTGCCTGGTATACTGGTTCAGACCATATACCCGAAACCCTACCAAGATAATACAACACCTCATCTTCAACCACAAATTCATCCACTGGTGCTGGAAGTGACTTCCTCAACTCCGCACGCTGACCCCTCAAAAACTTCCTTACCTCCCCCCACAGGGGGTGACCTTCCTGACTCCGTATCAACTCCCTCACATTCCACGACACATCTTCCTCCCCCCTTTCAGTCACCACTGCTACATTGTGACACCTTGACAACGCGTCAGCGACCACATTGCTTTTCCCTGGTACATGTTCAAAGTTTGTAATGTTAAACTCTGAGAGCGAGGTAACCCACCGTGCCAGCCGCTGACAAGGCTCCTTGGACTCGAACACATACTTAAGGGGATTGTGATCGCTTCTGAGCCAAATTTCATGTCCAAGCAAGATGTACCGATTCCGTTGTAATATGAATGTGATCGCTAGCGCTTGCCTCTCAATCGTACTATAGTTCCTCTCTGCAGGACATAGTACTCGTGAACAAAATGCAATGGGACGCTCCCGTCCTCGCTCATCCACCTGAGCTACCACACCACCTATCGCTGCGCCAGAAGCAACCGCATACACCAGAAACGGTTTGCTAAAATCTGGGTGCTCCAAGATACTGCGAGAGCTGACAGCAGCCCTCAGTACCTGGAACGCCTGCTGTTGTTCCTTCCCCCACACGAACTCTGCAAGTCCACTGATCTGATGTAATGGTCTTGCAATTTTTGAAAAATCTTTAATAAATCGCCGATAATAGCTAACCAACCCCAGGAAAGATTTGCACTCTTTCTTGTTCTGTGGAACTGGGAACTCTTGAATATCCCTGGTTTTATCTGGCAATGGACTGATACCCATCCGGCCCACTGTATGACCCAGGAATGTTACCGATTCTCCAAAAAAATTGCAATTTTCGAAATTCACTTTGAAGTTGTGTGACCTCAGCCTTAGCAAGAGTTTCCTCAAATTATGCATGTGCTCCTCTAATGACTTTCCCAGCACGATTACGTCATCGAGGTACAGCAACGCTGTGGGACCTATCAACCCCGATAATACACTCATCATTAGCCTACTGAACACAGCAGGTGCTGACTTCAACCCGAAAGGAAGTCGTTTATATTGCCAGAGCTCGTTGTTGCACGCACTAAACGCTGTGACTTCCCTGGACTCTTCCTCCAGTGGTATCTGGTGATACCCACTGAGTAGGTCTAATGTGGGAAAATATTGTGTACCCTTCAAGTGTGTCAATGTGTCCTGTATGTTAGGTAATGGGTATGCTTCGTCTTTCGTCAGCTTGTTTATTCTGCGGAAATCTACGCATAACCTCACTCCCCCATTCTTTTTCCTGACTACTACGAGAGGGCTGTGCCACGGTGAACTGGATGGTTCAATGATATCATGCTCCCTTAGCTGGCTTATCTCCTCCTTCACCTCCCTCTGGTGTGCCACTGGTATGCTATATGCTCTCGTATATACTGGATGTGCGCCCTCTACGTCAATCCTATGTGCTCCTTGAGTAATGCACCCTGGGGGTTCCCCTCTCAACGCAAAAACATCCGGGAACTCCCTGACTAAGCCCCTTAAGGCTTCCTTAACCTCCCTTTCCATGGACATCCTATCCACTATTCTCATTAATTTATCCATTCTATCCTCATCGCCCTCACTCTGACTTACTGACATGGCTGCAATAATCTCCTCCACAGGGTGCCCCCACGCTACCTGTGCATGCTTACTCAAGGTGACTGGCCAGCGAGAGGGATTAAAAACCCTCACCCGAATTACCCCTTCATTTATGTCTTCAATAGTCTCCATTATCACCAACCCTGCTGGATTATCCAATGGATAATCCAGCAGGGCAGGGAAGAGGACAAGGGCTGGGAGGAGGACAAGGGCAGGGAAGAAGACAAGGGCAGGGAAGAGGACAAGTTCTGAGAGGAGGGCCAGGGCTGGGAGGAGGGCCAGGGCTGGGAGGAGGGCCAGGGCTGGGAGGAGGGCCAGAGCTGGGCGGAGGACCAGGGCTGGGAGGAGGACAAGGGCTGGGAGGAGGACAAGGGCTGGGAGGAGGACAAGGGCTGGGGGGAGGACAAGGGCAGGGAGGAGAACAAGGCTGGGAGGAAGACAAGGGCTGGGAGAAGGACAAGGGCTGGGAGGAGGACAAGGGCTGGGAGGAGAACAAGGCTGGGAGGAAGACAAGGGCTGGGAGGAGGACAAGGGCTGGGAGGAGGGCCAGGGCTGGGAGGAGGAGAAGGGCTGGGAGGAGGACCAGGGCTGGGAGGAGGACAAGTTCTGAGAGGAGGGCCAGGGCTGGGAGGAGGACAAGGGCTGGGAGGAGGACCGGGGCTGGGAGGAGTGCCAGGGCTTGGTGGAGGACAAGGGCTGGGAGGAGGACAAGGGCTGGGAGGAGGACAAAGGCTGAGAGGAGGACCAAAGTTAGGAGGAAGACAAGGGCTGCGAGGAGGACAAAGGCTGGGAGGAGGGCCAGGGCTGAGAGGAGGACCACGGCTGGGAGGAGGACAAGGGCAGGGAAGAGGACAAGGGCAGGGAGGAGGACAAGGACTGGGAGGAGGACAAGGGCTGGGAGGAGGACCAGGGCTGGGAGGAGGGCCAGGGCTTGGAGGAGGGCCAGGGCTGGGAGGAGGACAAGTTCTGGGAGGAGGACAAGGGCTGAGAGGAGGACCAAAGTTAGGAGGAAGACAAGGGCTGGGAGGAGGACAAGTGCTGGGAGGAGGACAAGGGCTGGGAGGAGGATAAGAGCTGGGAGGACAAGGGCTGGGAGGAGGACAAGGGCTGGGAGGAGGATAAGAGCTGGGAGGAGGACAAGGGCTGGGAGGAGGACAAGAGCTGGGAGGAGGACAAGGGCTGGGAGGAAGACAAGGGCTGGGAGGAGGACAAGATCTGCGAGGAGAACAAGGACTGGGAGGAGGACAAGGGCTGGGAGGAGGATAAGAGGTGGGAGGAGGACAAGGGCTGGGAGGAGGACAAGGGCTGGGAGGAGGACAAGGGTTGGGAGGAGGAGAAGGGCTGGGAGGAGGGCCAGGGCTGGGGTGAGGGCCAGGGCTGGTGTTGTAATCCACAAGTTAGTAGGAATTATTAGCTAGAGGATCATTACTACAACACTTAACGAATGATGATTGGAAGTACATGTTAAGTAGACAGACTATGGATCACATATCTAAGAAAGGTCAAGGGATTAAGACCGCAGCTACTTAGCCAAATTAATAATTCCTGGAAAGAGGAATTATTATTCTTCAGGCTTCTAGGAACAAGATTACTGCTTCTAGGGATAAGGTTAATCGGATTATACCTTCCTTGAGAGGCGGGGTGAAATGGTTGAGGTAGATGGCTGATTGGAGCCAGTCTGATTGTGGGAGTTGAACTGAGAAGTCCTCTGGATCTCCGTTTGTGGCAGCAGCGAAGTGTAGCAGACAGATATGCGAGAACCGGATGTGATCTTAGTGACCAAGTTAAGTCTGCAGTATGTGAGTATTGAATGAAAGACTAACCGGGTGTGCAGCGTTGTAGTAATCATTCCGTATTAGGGACTTACGCGGAAGTTACGAGTGTGGGTGGTGATCGCGGAGGTCAAGTGGTCTATGGGTATTGGAAGTGTATTGACCTAATAGAGTATGTTAATATGTTATTATTTGTCAGAGTCTATTCTTTGTAATTAAATGACAAAACCGGACGGCCTTTAAATACCTTCCATATGTTCACTCATTGTGTTCCAGTACAAACCTAGTGGTACGCCTCAAGGGTCTGGTGTGTGTAGGAGTACACGGTGGTAGTAACGGTTGCTGAGGCAAGGTGTTATGTGTTGTGTAATCGCTGTGTTCGGAATGAACCGGGGTTCAGCGTCACGACATATTTGGTGGCAGCGCAAACAGGTTTTGGAACACTGTGAGAGATGAAGGAAGTGTGTTACTGGTTTAGTTGGTGAGGGAATGTTCGGGAATTGGTAGACGTCGGGTTGTGTTCAGGACGGTGGATATTGGAGTGAGGAAGGGAAGGTGTGTGGGCCAGTGAGTGGCCATAGTGGGGTGTGGGGCCAAGGTGTGTGGCCAAGTGGAGTGGCCACGTTGTGCGGCAGGGAAAAGTCCCCTAAGGGGTGGAAACAGTAGTGTGGGGAACTGATAAGTGACGTTGTTAATGGTGGCTTAAAATTATAAGTGATTCTAGTGAGATTAAGGGAATAAGGCCAAGTAAGGTTACTGTACGGCAAAGCGTCAAGCTGGTTCATACACGAGCACATAAGGGGCGAGTAGCCATGACGGGTACGGGTAGTAATAGGGGCGTCAGTGGCCAGGCCACGAGTAATGTCGGTCGGGGTGAGAGTGGTGATAACACGGCGGCGATGCTTACGGCGCAGGCGGCAGCGTCAGAGACAATTGGGCAGGTTGCACAGTGGTTGAAAAATGTGTTGAGCACGCATGAGACGACTAATGCAGGACCTAAGGTATATGGAGACATACCCACGTTTTGGGGCGCCAAACGGGATTCGAAAGGTCAGTTACTGACGGATATTAGAACATTTTTCTTTGCTCTAGAGAAGGCGATTAGTGTGGGGTCATGGTCAGATCAGGCAAAGATTGCATTGGCATATTCCCAGGTGAAAGGGGAAGCAAAGACCCTGCTCAACTCGGCGGAAATTAGAGAAATAAATAGTTATAGCGAGTTTAAGCAGGAACTGATAGATCATTACGATGTGCAGCACGATGCAGTAGAACTAAAGGCTCAGTTAGCTGCACTTAAACGAGAACCAGGGGAACAATTAAGGGCGTTTGGCCATAGAATAAGACTCTTGGGTGATGTGATTGAGCGGACGGAAACGCAGTTCACGGGGATAGTAAGAGATTCTATGCAACTGGAGTGTTTTTTTCGGTGCATTACCGCGGGAAAGTGCGTTACACTGCAGGGAAGCTAAGTCTTTTAAGGAAGCGGTGAAACATGCAGTGTTTTGGGCGGAGAATAGCCCGACACATAAACTGACAGAGGATGACATTTTCAAGGAAGTGTCCCCTAAGGAACGGGCAAATCTTTCAGACACGCAAGAGAGACAGGCTCAGCTCTGGGCCCCAGTAGCTCAGCCAGTGGAGGATGGACCCGCGGCGGGGGTCACACATTCCAAGGGCTAAGGTGCTCCTCGAAGTAACAATAATAAGGGCTGGGAGTCAAGGGTGTTCCAGGGACACAATACGAGTGGGGTGTCGTGGGGACCCCATCAGGGTACTCGTGGGCAGCGAGGAGGCTATAATCAAGGGGCACGTGGAGGCAGGTTCACTCCTGCTCCACCACGATACACGCCTGCTCAGGGAGCAACAGGAATGTACCACCAGAACCAGGGTACCGGTAGAGGGTATCCCCGGGGAACGGGGTACACTGCAGGTAAACACGAGCCAGAACGACCTAAGCAGACCAAAGTGTGTAAGCTGTGTGGTGACGGTAGTCACTTGGCCTGGCAGTGTAAGCTTTTTGTTCCGCCTAATTACCCAGTGTGTACAGTAGGGGGTGGCGGACAGTGGTTGTGTACCGTCGGGTCGGGTCATCCCATAAAGGTGCATTTACGGTTAAAGGGCGTAATAATGCGTTGCGGGTGTTGGGAGAGACAACTGTGGATTTCCAGCTAGAAGATAGATGGTTTAAACATAGTTTTGTAGTAATACAGGATATAGGGCTGAAACATACCAACATTATCTTGGGAATTGATTTCCTCGAAAAATACTCATGTACCATAGCGTTCAGCGCAAGGGGGAATAAATTGGTATGTGGGGGTCAAGCGGTAGACGTTAACAAGGTGAGGAGTAGAGAAGGAGTAGCCAGTAGTGAGGGGTAACTGTGGTAACTCGGCTGGGGACCAGAATATACAGTGGGCAGTCACGGTACCCAAGGATGTCACCATTCCGGGAGAAGCATCCTTAGTGATTAAAATGGCATGTAAAGCCAAAGGAGTAGACGTTGTGCAACGTCTACTCCCTTCCAATCCTGGCCCTCCTCCCAACCCTGGCCCTCATCCCAGCTCTGGTCCTCCTCCCACCCCTGGCCCTCCTCCCAGCCGTGGTCCTCCTCCCAGCCCTGGCCCTCCTGCTAGCCGTGGCCCTCCTCCCAACCCTGGCCCACCTCCTAGCCCTGGCCCTCCTCCCAACCCTGACCCTCCTCCCAGCCCTGGCCCTCCTCCCAACCCTGGCCCTCCTCCCAACCTTGGCCCTCCTCCCAGCCCTGGCCCTCCTCCCAGCCCTGGCCCTCCTCCTAGCCCTGGCCCTCCTCCCAACCCTGGCCCTCCTCCCAGCCCTGGCTCTCCTCTCAGCCTTGGTCCTCCTCCTAGCCGTGGTCCTCCTCCCAGCCCTGGCCCTCCTCCCAGCCCTGGCCCTCCTCCCAACCCTGGCCCTCCTCCTAGCCCTGGCTCTCCTCTCAGCCTTGGTCCTCCTCCTAGCCGTGGTCCTCCTCCCAGCCTTGGCCCTCCTCCCAGCCCTGGCCCTCCTCCCAGCCTTGGCCCTCCTCCAGCCCTGGCCCTCCTCCCAACCCTGGCCCTCCTCCCAGCCCTGGCCCTCCTCCCAGCCCTGGCCCTCCTCCTAGCCCTGGCCCTCCTCCCAACCCTGGCCCTCCTCCCAGCCCTGGCTCTCCTCTCAGCCTTGGTCCTCCTCCTAGCCGTGGTCCTCCTCCCAGCCCTGGCCCTCCTCCCCAGCAAACAATTTTAGGTTGCCACAACATATCTGGAAAGTATTTGAAAGTATTGGAAACGTTTGTTTTATCGTATCAGATACGATATTGTGTGTGGACTTAAATAGGTTTCCAAAACTTATAACCAAGACATATGTATCTAACACTAATTTGAGATGTTGTGGCAACTTTACACTCCTAACATGAGTCATTCATAATCCATTCATATACCAATATGAATCTCTTATGAAAGGTTTGAGCCAATAATCTGAACCCTTTTTACATCTTTGTGTTTAAAGTTAAATTTCTTGAAATTAAATTATATTTTATATTATATTATTTTTATTATATTTTATATTATATTATTATTTTCAATTTAAATATTAAAACCAATTTAATGGTAAAAAAAATCTAATAATTTATATTTCTTTTATTATTTACTAACAATTATAATTATTTACTAACGGAGAGAGGGGAGGCTGTACGGCAGAGAGTGGCGGCTGTGGCGGACAGTGGCGGCGGTGGCGGATAGTGGCGGCGGGCGGACAGTGGCGGCGGCGGGCGGACAGTAGCGGCGGTGGCGGACAGTGGCGGCGGTGGCGGACAG
The DNA here is from genome assembly GCF_040958095.1 of Procambarus clarkii. Lineage (NCBI taxonomy): Eukaryota > Metazoa > Arthropoda > Malacostraca > Decapoda > Cambaridae > Procambarus > Procambarus clarkii. The sequence goes on from NC_091223.1 coordinate 29,172,230, forward strand.
TGGCGGCGGTGGCGGACAGTGGCGGCGGGCGGACAGTGGCGGCGGGCGGACAGTGGCGGCGGGCGGACAGTGGCGGCGGGCGGACAGTGGCGTCGGGCGGACAGTGGCGGCGGTGGCGGATAGTGGCGGCGGGCGGACAGTGGCGGCGGGCGGACAGTGGCGGCGGTGGCGGATAGTGGCGGCGGGCGGACAGGGCGGCGGCGGGCGGACAGTGGCGGCGGGAGGACAGTGGCGGAGGGCGGACAGTGGCGGCGGGCGGACAGTGGCGGCGGGAGGACAGTGGCGGCGGGCGGACAGTGGCGTCGGGCGGACAGTGGCGGCGGTGGCGGCGGGCGGACAGTGGCGGCGGGCGGACAGTGGCGGCGGTGGCGGATAGTGGCGGCGGGCGGACAGGGCGGCGGCGGGCGGACAGTGGCGGCGGGAGGACAGTGGCGGCGGGCGGACAGTGGCGGCTGTGGCGGATAGTGGCGGCGGGCGGACCGTGGCGGCGGTGGTGGACAGTGGCGGCGGGCGGACAGTGGCGGCGGCGGGCGGACAGTGGCGGCGGCGGGCGAACAGTGGCGGCGGCGGGCGGACAGTGGAGGCGGCGGGCGGACAGTGGAGGCGGCGGGCGGACAGTGGAGGCGGCGGGCGGACAGTGGAGGCGGCGGGCGGACAGTGGAGGCGGCGGGCGGACAGTGGAGGCGGCGGCGGACAGTGGCGGCGGCGGGCGGACAGTGGCGGCGGCGGGCGGACAGTGGCGGCGGCGGGCGGACAGTGGAGGCGGCGGGCGGACAGTGGAGGCGGCGGGCGGACAGTGGAGGCGGCGGGCGGACAGTGGAGGCGGCGGGCGGACAGTGGTGGCGGCGGGCGGACAGTGGTGGCGGCGGGCGGACAGTGGTGGCGGCGGGCGGACAGTGGTGGCGGTGGCGGACAGTGGCGGCGGTGGCGGACAGTGACGGCGGTGGCGGACAATGGCGGCGGTGGCGGACAGTGGCGGCGGTGGCGGACACTGGCGGCTGTGTCTGGCGGGCGGTGGCGGGGTCTGTGATGAGTGGTGGCGGCTGGCGGTGGTGGGTGGTGGCGGCGGTGGTGGGTGGTGGTGGCGGTGGCGGCGGCTGGTGGTGGCGGCGGTGGTGGTGGGTGGTGGTGGTGGTGGCGGCGGCGGCTGGTGGTGGTGGGTGGTGGCGGCGGTGGTGGTGGGTGGTGGTGGCGGTGGCGGCGGCTGGTGGTGGCGGCGGTGGTGGTGGGTGGTGGTGGTGGCGGCGGCGGCTGGTGGTGGTGGGTGGTGGCGGCGGTGGTGGTGGGTGGTGGCGGCGGCGGCGGCGGGTGGTGGGTGGCGGCGGCGGCTGGTGGTGGTGGGTGGTGGCGGCGGGTGGTGGTGGGTGGTGGCGGCGGGTGGTGGTGGGTGGTGGCGGCTGTGGTGGGTGGTGGCGGGCGGTGGCGGGCGGTGGCGGGCGGCGGCGGCTGTGGTGGGTGGTGACGATCGGCGGTGGGGGGGGCTGGTGGCGGCTGGCGGTGGCGGCTTGCGGTGGCGACTGTGGCAACGGGCGGTGACTGCTGATAGCGGGCGGTGGTGGCGGCTGGTGGCAGGTGGTGGTGGCGGTGGTGGCGGCTGGTGGCGGTGATGGCGGCTGGTGGTGGTGGCAGCTGGTGGCGGTGATGGCGGCTGGTGGTGGTGGCGGCTGGTGGTGGTGGCAGCTGGTGGCGGTGATGGCGGCTGGTGGTGGTGGTGGTGGTGATGGCGGCTGGTGGCGGGCGGTGGCGGGCGGTGGCGGCTTGTGGCGGCTGGTGGTGGCGGCGGTGGTGGGTGGTGGTGGTGGTGGTGCCGGCTGTGGTGGGCGGTGGCGGTGGTGTCGGCGGCGGCTGTGGTGGGTGGCGGCGGCGGCGGCGGTGATGGGTGGTGGCGGCGGCGGTGGTGGTGGGTGGTGGTGGCGGCGGCGGTGATGGGTGGTGGCGGCGGTGGTGGTGGGTGGTGGTGGCGGCGGCGGCTGGTGGTGGTGGGTGGTGGTGGTAAGTGGTGGCGGCGGGTGGCGGTGGTGGGTGGCGGGTGGCGGCTGGTGGCGGCGGGTGGTGAGTGGCGGTGGTGGGTGGCGGTGGCTGGTGGCGGGTGGTGGTGGGTGGCGGTGGCTGGTGGCGGGTGGCGGTGGCTGGTGGCGGGTGGCGGCTGGTGGTGGGTGGTGGCGGCTGGTGGTGGGTGGTGGCGGGTGGCGGGTGGCGGTGCA